>NW_009198863.1:20613-33761 GCF_000690835.1 Fulmarus glacialis | reverse complement strand
ACTTACTGAGGGAGCACTCGAGGGAGTAGGCCCTGAGGGTTCAGAAGTAAGCTAGGCTGATCATGTGGAACATACATACGTACCTCTCAAGCATAAATCACTTCAGCTACAAGTAATGGCAACTAAACCATCTGCCAGTAGTGGTGTTCTAACAGTTTCTGATATGTTTAATTGAGCAAGGGAGGAAAGGAGTGGAAGAATTGATTGATGACAGGAATGATCTTGAGGAAAAGGAACCAAAATTATGTATCTGAGGCAGTCTCTTGACACAAGATTGCATAGTAAGGGTGTACTCTGGGGTAGGCTTTATATTATTAAAACTTAACTTTTGTGATTGAAAGGCTAGCATTACTAAAGTGTGATTAGAGAACTCTGTCTTTTCTAACTGTAAGCTGTTCTTGTAAGGGTAAAAAAAACACTGCCAGCTTTTAATGTCAAATTAATTGAAAGTATTATGACTTTTCTGGACAAATCACCATTGGTATACAGCAGCTAGATTTTGATGAGCTACCAAGTAAATGTTGAGATCCAGGTGCATACTCCCTTCCAGTAATGTGAACTGGAGGATGGGAAAACTTGTAAGGATTTTTACAGACTGTACTTTCATGTGAAAAGTTGCAGAGTGTACAACTGAGGGAGAATCTGTTTGCTGAGAAAGAAAGGGTACAATTATGAAAGGTTATTTTATTTATTTGTTTTAATGCAAGCTGATTCACTCCTCCCCCCCCAATACTGAAGTAAGGATTAATTGCCAGAGACTGTCCTGTGGACCTGGCTTCAGTTACAGCCTGTTTTAAAACAAAGCAAAAACATTTATCTGTATATAATTGTTAGCTGCTTCGTCTAAGGCTCTTCTCTGCACACTGGAAGAATGGTGCCCTGCGCCACCCTCTTGCATTACCAATGTATGCATATTGTATATATACCAGTTACATGCACTGATTTAATCTCACTAAAAGCATTTTCCGTGGTTACTTGGCAGACAGTTTTAGGATCTTCTATTACAGACAGCTGGAGACTCAATCAGCATGCTTTCAGCTTTAGCAATTTTTTTTTTTTTTTTTGAAGTGAATTAATCACTTGCAGGACTGAACATGGAAGAGGTGATTAATTCCACTGTAGTTTTATAGGAGAGGTGTATATAAAATGTACTTGAAGTCTATTGTGTCTATAAGAAGTGATTATCATCTACCCAGATTTGACTGCGGTTGCTAAAATTTGTTGAAAAATTAGAAGTGATGCATATCTGTCACTTAAACCATATTATAACACCTAATTGATGAATTCAAATAGATTAGTTATATATAAAGTAATACAAAACTACAGGGTACAGTAGCACCTTGTATTGCCAAGGACAAGAAGTTGCTTCTACTCAATTGCTGCTGTTCAGCTTTTCAAATGTGAAAGAGGTGAGGAGGGATTGCAGAAGAGTGGTTTTCTCCTCTGGTTATGTATACAAAATAGTAATTCAGCACTTGGATATAGGTCAAGGATAAATTGATAGGGAAAATATCAATTAGACAGAAGTCTTGATTTGTCTCAGAGTTGAATCTCATTTGCTACATTATGCTGTAGTTGCTCTGTAGAGATGCTCAGTCTTCAGGAATGCATACATGATACCCCCTCTGTCCAAATTACAAGCCATGTTTTTTTGGGGGGGCGGCAGTATGGCCAGCAATGCGAATAGTTTTTATATTACATGGAGAGGGCTGAAGTAATTGTGGTTGTTAGAACTAGTTGAAACTAACACTTCTGTTCTGAGGGGCACTGCATTATTTTGTTCTAGTTAGGGATTATAAAGTCAGCATACACACATCACGCAGATGTGGTTTGCACTCTTCTCCCTGATCATCGACACTGCAGCTTGAAGTATTTCATGTGTCAAGACTAATATGACTCCTGGAAAAACCCAGAGTACAGAAAAAATAGAATATCACATGAGACATAATCAAACCTACACCAAATGCAGTATTTCACTAGGAAAATAATAAGGAGCGAGGCAAAAATGAGAATTTTATTTCAAAAAAACCCAAACAAGAAGAAATAGCTTATGCTTCCTCTCTGATTCTGAGTGGCTGGCTACTGGAGAAGAGCTGCAACATAGAAAGAAGACACTTTTGCTACATTTGACCTATGCAGTTTAACTGAGAATGACCCCATTCATACTAGGGTAATTGCTCAGATTTAAATTGGAGCTAAAACTAGCATCTGTAGTTCCTAAACACGAAGAGTGTTTATAATCAATACTTATGGGTAGGAGTATTCTCTGAGATGAAAATCTATAGATCAGACAAGCATTTTTTTGTAAACACTGAGCAGTAAAGTCTTTCAGAAAGAGTGATTGAGTCTTCAAGAAGACTGATTTGCTAGTAGAATAAATCAACCCTCAGAACTGGGCCCTGGTCTTGAATCAAAATACATAAATCTCAAGTATCTCAAGAAGATTTAAACATAACAAAATTTGTTTCAGGTAAAAACTAAAAATTGTTTTGAAATGCGTATTTTTGCTAAGAGAGTCAAAGTAATGAATTCCCATATTTGCTTCTCCCTTGCTTGAAGAAAAGTACAGGTTCTCATTTCAGGGGCTAATATCCAAACAATAACCATAATGGCTTTCTGTAACAGACTTTTTTTTTTTTAATCAGCACATATTTCATCATACTAAAATATACAGCTCACTCAGAATCAAATCTAAATCATTTCTAGAAAAACTGCTTGGGGGGTGTGGAGGAAGTAAAATTCAGTGCTTTCCTCGGTGCTAGGCCACAAAAACTGAATTATACATGGAAAATGAGTGGAGCCATCCACATGCATAAATCACATATGAGGTAGTTGGAAGCAGTGTAAGAACATGGATGATGTAGATATGTAGTGGGCTAAAAAAGGTGAGGTTCTTCCAGGTGAGGACTGCCACCAAAGTGTATGGCATTATGCAAAGCACTGCATTTCTGGGGACAGCACAAGAAGCCTTGCATCTGTGTGCTCTTTGCAAATCTCTGCCAAGATTTGGCTTAAATCAAGTAACACCGTTGTGCTCTGTGGTTACAGTGGACATTATAACCTGCTGTTTACCTGCCAACCAAAAGTGATCCAAAATCAATGTATTTTGATTGGTGGGAATGAGAGGGAGAAGATGGAGTCCTCCGTAGTGTAAAATTGCTTGAAACCAAAGATTCATGATTGCTTCATAGGGGCTGTAATAGACAAATTTATTGAAAGAACTGGCACCAGGAGGAGGCATGTAGAAGCAGTGACAGATATCTCAATCAACGTATGTATTACATGCTTCAAATGTCATTATCCTTGGACAAATGGGCTGTATTTTCACTTCCTTAGTGGTAGCTGTGATTTGAGATCCTTTGTGGTCATAGACTTGCCTTTCATTTTGATTTCTGAGCACGCAAAGGAGAAAACAAGTAGTTGTACTTGCTACTGCCATGTATTCCCATCCTTTCCCACTAAAATGTGTGATATGAAAGAAGGTGTTCCTAGGCAGCAGGATTGAAAAAGAAATAGTGAAAATGGAGGAATACAGAGGACAAGCCAGGCTTAGGTAAGTGGGGAGATATGACAGGGATGGCTCTGAAAACAGACTTCAGAGAAGTCTTTCTCTTTGAGAAAGTGACAGATGTTCTACTTATGGGAGAATTTTTTTGCGTGTGTGTGTGTCTACTCTAGGTAACGCTATGTGTAGGGTTCCTGTCTTTTCCTGACGTATCAGCTAAAAATCTTGGGAGTCAGCTCCTGCTGCCCCACAAGGGTATGGCAGCACGCAGAAAGTGCCAGCTCAGCGCTATGGGGGAATTGTGGTATCAGGCCAGACATGTTACATAGCTGAAGGATATTCCATCTGCTTAACGTGTGAAATACCCAGGACCTAGCATTGCAAAGAGATGATCCATACATGTACAAGAGAATCTGCGAAGTCTGCTGTCTTAGCCAGCATAAAGCTGAATATCAGATGTATGCAACCATTCATCATGAGATAACATTGAGGACAGCACACAACCACCACCTTCCCCCTCCTTCCCTGCCTCAGAAAGCCTCAATCTCACAGGATATGGAGTCTCATAAACTGCTTAATTTCATAGCATGATACCGTCAATACTAGCGATAGTTACCACAGTGTCGCCAGGTACATGCTTACCAGCCTCTGTACTTTATTTAGCATATGAGTAGTTAAAGAACATTTACACCTGTTCTTTAGTGTTAAAAGTTCTGGGATCATTTTGAAGCCTGACATCGCAGCTAGAGTCAACATAGAGAAATCAATGTTAAGAATTAATCCATACTGGAAAAAAAAAAATCTGTATTTAGCTGTATGAAATCCATAACAAGAAGGTTATGTTTTTCACTCTTGTTAGTAAGTTGTTTTCAACACTTGTCTGTAGTGTAGAAATCCAGTTGCTAATACAGACTAAAGCCTTTTTTCACTTCTGTTTTAACCTGAATTAGCTGAGTTTAGCATCATGAATTTATCATTTTTTACAGTAGAAACAAATTTTCAAGTTTCTTTGCAATTTTTGATCTGAATATGCAACTATGACTGGAAGTAGAGAAATTAGTACCATACCACTACTGCTCAAATTTGCCTAGAAGTTCAATGGGTAGACAAAAGAAGTCTATAACAAGTAAGACCATTTTTTCCTCTAATTTAAAAATGAATCTGTCATCCAAACTAAATTAAGATCTTTATGGAGGCTTGCATAGTGTTTGAAAATCAAGGTAGCTACAGGTGTATGTTATCCATAATTGTTTTTTAAATATATGTTATGCCAAGAAGGCTTAATGACCACAGAAAAAGCAGAGAATCTTTAATGCCCAGCATAGATATCCCATCAGCTCCACCAAATAGACTGTTAACAGGTGATTCAACCAGTTCAGCATCATATTTCAGATGTATGTCTTATCGAGATGAATTTAATAGGTTTATGTGAACCACAAATAACCAGTGCTTTTCATTGCTTTGTACACAATCCTGCATTTAAGCCACTTAACTGTGATCGTCTAACCATTCCCTCCATCCTTCCTGATATAAGGATTTAGTGGTAATATTGGGTAAAGGTATGGAACTGTGAACTGGCCATAAAGAGTGACCTGTTAGGATGCAAGATAAACTTTACAATAAATCAATGTTTCGAAAGAACAAATCACTAACAGTGGAAAGATGATTAAAAGATGCTGAAATGGAGCATAATATAGAAAAGGAAGATCTCTAGAATGAAATAATTCTGAAAGTTTTAGGTTAAAATCCAAAGTGAATAATGGATGAAGTCCTTATCTACAGAGGATTCATTGATGTTTAATATGAGTTTTGCTGGAATGAAGACTTCAGGATTCACTCATGAACTCTTTGTAGTGAACCGTAATAAACTTCACTCAGCCTTCTCTATAGCGTCATTAACATTTGCTAGGAAAAATCTGGATGACAAGCAAATACGCACTACATCTAATGAAACTATGATGCAAAGGTGAATTTTTATATATTTGTTTCAAGTTTTAACTGTGTATCTGAAACCAATTTTACAGTTCTGCTAGTTATCTTGCAGAACAAAACACATCAATCTAGAGGATTAACTTTTATAGAACTTATTTTGATACAACAGCTTTGGCTTCAAGGGCAAACTGATAAGCATATACATTACAAGCTTGTTTGCTAGTTATTATTGATTCAAAACCTATTTCTTTCAAAAACTATTTTCTTTAAAGATGGAAAGTCTGATTAAAAACTGACTTCTAGACCTCTGCAAATAAGTCTGCTGGGGGCAGGAATTTATTAGAAGCAGGCCCTTTAAGAAATGAGCTCTTAAATCCATTTGTGGATGACTTCAAAAGAAACGACTTCTTACTGAACCATTTGAACTATGCATCTAGATCAGTCTTGTGAAAAACTCTGGCTTACTTCATGAAAGCTATGACTTTAGATGTAGGTTTAACCATTACTCTGTAGATGCATCTTTAGATGTCTTTTTTTTTTTTTTGCTATCTTGTTGCTGGCATTAATAGGTTAATAGAGCGGATTTAATAGAATCCTAGATTACCATGAGGAAAAAAGTAACTGACTTAAAATAATCTCAAAAAGAAATGTAACTCTTTCATTTGTTAGTCATAACCAAGAGCTGTAAAGTTCCAGCAGTTCTCTCTAGGATGTTGAATATATCACAACGGCTGCTTGAAACCATCCCTTGACATCAGAGCTAATCTCCAACTGAATTAATTTCACCTACCGAAAATGTGTAAATTCTCCCTTCCCCGCTTCTCATTTAATTATAATTTCCTCATCTGAGAAGAAGTGTTCCTTGGGATCAGTGCAGAGGAGGTACAGGTAATTACCCAAATAAGATATAAGTAAGTCATTAAATATTTTTTTTATTTTGTCTTTTGTAGAAATTTGGTTGGAACTTGACAGTACTATTAGCATATGGAAAAAACTACAGACTGTCAAAATACATGTTGCACACTGTGGCACGTTGAGTTTGAACGGACTCTTTCAAGATTTTTGCTACTGTGAGTGTTAGTAGTTTGTATCATTAAGTGTGGAGGTGGCAGGCATATTCCAGCTCTCGCTACTTAAAGTTGTATGAGACCCTTGGGCATTTTCTGTTTTTATGGCTTTGCAGCTTCATAATGGAATTTGTTGCCACAAAGTGCGCACACAGAATAGCTGAAATTCCCAATAGTTGGGAAACTCAAATAACATACAAGGTTTCCAGTTGTTGCTGTGGATCATTCACAGATATGAAAGTCAGTTCACACTTCAACGGTCTATCCATGAGGCTATTCTAGTTATACGAGCTAATCTGAGCTGCTTCTTTCTTGACGTTTTTGTTAGAAGTATTAAATGCGCTTTGGTTGCATATTGATGCAGAATGGAAAAGATGCATAATTGGAGAAAATTCAAATTGTTTTCTGTTCTAGTCTTGCCCTTGCCTGTACTGAAGTCCGATTAAAAAAGCAAGGACCCCTCCCCGCCCCCCAGTACAAAACTGGACCTTATGCTCCACTGACTTTTAGTGGAACGTAAGCTCCTAAGTAATTTTGACAGTTTTGAAGATCTACTTATTGAGAATTTTTTTATACTTTAGAGTTAAGAATAAAAGAAATAGTTGGAACTTTCACAAGCTAGAAAACTGTTGCCAAGAATTACAGTCATTATTTCTATCAAAAGGAAGAGCTCCCCAGTTTGTGGTGTAACAGAGTTGTGCAGCTGCTTGTATTTTGGGGGCTTAAACAACTTGTGATAATAACATTTGAAACCTTGAAATCACAAGCTTAACCTTCAAATTACACAGACTTTACACAGTAAAGTCAAAATAATTTTTATCGTGTACAGATTTTTGCAAGCTTTATTTCTTTTTGCAAAAAGGCATCAAATCTTATAGTACATTAGTAAAGATATTAATGTCAAGTACATGGAAACAGTTCTAAAAAAGAACTACTAGATTCTTACAGAGTAATGACTCTCAATTTAAGTCATGAGAGTTACTCTATAGAATTTCTATATTAAAAAGATGGACAATCAAATTTACAGCTCTAACAAAGTTATTTGCATTTTATGGGAGTATAGTAGTATTTCATACACTTTTTTTTTTTCATACTTCTTTGTAACATTAAAGGAGGGGAGAGCAAAAAAAGCAGTGCAATCTTGGAGAGCTTCCTGTGAGTTAAATTGCTTCTGAAGTGCTGATGACACTACCCAGAAGTTGTTCCTCTGGCTATTTCTGTTCCACTTGGCAGTGTCCAAATGCTGAGAGATGCTGTCTGTAGTTCAGCTCAGCTCATTCAGTAAGAGTAGTTTATTGGTAATCCCTCATCTGAGAGTTAAAAGGAGCTTATCTGCCCATTTAAAAATATGTTTACTTAGATGTGGTGCACACTCGCAAGGTAGCTTCTATCTGTTGAGCACACTGAAATTTTATTTTCTTATGAATTCCTCTGTCATGTAGTCCACTGTATAAGTAACAAGAACAACAAAACCCAAATGGCTCTTAAACAGCATTATCTACAGCACACTCCACCACAATTAATGTGTTTTTTCCCCTGGTTATGAACTTTATGTTTCTAATATACATTTTAAAACTTATCTCCTTAGGGCAGATCTCAGTATTCCTGTTCTTACAGGTATTTCTGCATGTCATCTACCACAAATTCACAGGCAGCCATGGCTCCACAGCATGAGGGGCTTTTTTGGACAAAATTCCCTACATTTGGTCTTATCCTGCAAGGACATTTTATTTCAAATTTCTATTTTTATGGTTAACTACTTCAACCTCTGCTCTTACAGCTATGACCTTGTTACAGTAGAGATCCTGCATCAGAGAGGAATTTACTGTAACATGCTGTGACCTGCATTTCTTGCCTCATGCCTACATGCTACCAGACACTTCCTGAATGCTAACAGAACAGGGATTTGCGTTTCAGTACGTACTGTCCAATGGGGTAACCAAGCCCCCTTTTGCAGTTTGGGTAGAAAACTCAAGTATCCATTTAAAGAGCACTGGTTTCAGACTGAAAGGGGCTTGAGCTAAAACTGTTCAAAGATCTATGTGTAAGTACAAAGTTTTAGAGATACTGAGCTTCTAAAGACTTCCTTGAAAATGTCAAGGGCTCAGTAAATTACTGCTTCTGAACACCTGTACTTTCAATCAAGCGTGTGTGCTTTTGATTACTTTGTCATGGCCAGAATTCAGTACTCATGTATAAAAACTGATGGGAAATACTAAGAGTAGACGGGGTCATTAGTCGTTGAATACCATTGTAGGTACCTTATTTATCCACCTGGTTTCCCTGAGTTTCTAGTGGGAGAGAAGGAAGGTGGTAAAGAGCAAGGGGTTAATTTAGGAATTTTGACTCATCATCCTGAGGAGCTGTTCTTTCTATCCACTGATCACAAAGCCTCTGCACTATATAAGCAAACTAAGCCTACAGTTGAGTGATGTAAATTTCCTCCATAAACATGCCTGTGGGTGATTTTAATAACCATCAGGTAAAATGTCTGTGGATTATTTTAATAACCATCAGGTAAACTTTTGTAATTCGTAGTCTTTGGGCACAGAGAAATGGGAGGTGACTTTCTTGCCTTTACCTTGTGTTCAGGAAGTAGACTGCATTTGATTGTATAAGGCATTTACCTGAGCTAGTATAAGTGTAGAATATGACCTATATAATTCTGTAATTATTTTCCAATTCCTGCTAAGATCTGGCTTAGATCCACATTCTTCAATCTATTTTCAGCATGTTAGGTCCTGAAAAAGGGCATGAATGACTTCTATCAACTTCATTTAAAAAAAAAAAACCCCAACCAACCAAACCTTAAGTGTTGTGGAAAACCTCTGGTCCACATTGGCTAGTCTAATTTCTCTTTCAAGCCATAGAAGCAAAATTCCTATAGCAATGACTTATACAAGAAGAAAACCCTCAAAACTATACAAAACTAACTGTGAAAGCAGTCTCCCTTGCCTTCTGCATGTCCAGCAGTATCTGCTTCTTTGTGATGAAGGTTTAAAGATAGCACTGGCAAAAAAATGTACATATTTAAAAAAAAAAAGTCCATTGTTTCATTTCAAAGACAGCCATGACAAGAATGTGGCATGTTTTCCTTTAGAGTGGGAAAACCTTCCTGTTAATCAAGAAAGCTTTCTAAACTCATCACCTGTAAAAAGGGATCCTCTAATACTTGCAGGATAAAGTAACTTTCTTAGAGAGATCTTAAAGCATATCCTTCTGTGAGATACTCGGTTAATAATATGCTGGTTTTGCTGATCAGTGCCTTGACACAGAGGCTATGTGTTTATCTAGATTTTGTTATTCTTAGTTGCCTTCCTAAAATCCATATTGCTGGTGATTGAGCATACTATTATTAATTTGTCTTCCTTAAATGCTTATCCTTTTTTTCAAAGCGAGATCAGATATCTGCGATATGCTTTGAAGGTTTCTGCTGGATATAATGGTTATTCTCTTTTTGGCAGTGAAATCTGCATGTTTAACCTTCTCACAGCTGTATAAATGCATGTTATGCCAAACATGAATGTGCTTGAAGAAATGAAATGCTGTGTGTATGCATGACAAAATACCTGTGCTTCTTATTAGATAAAATGTACACAATTTAGACACAGATATTTGTATAATTTCAGAGTGCTGTGAAATACACCCTTTTGTGTTGTTTAAGAGGCTGCGTATATGAGCTTGATGACTGAACTGTAATAGATTTCAGGTGACTGACATAGGCATGATGAGCAGATTGGGTCTTGATTATTAAATTTCACAGACCACTGAGACAGAAATCCTTATATTCTAATAAAGACAGAATTGCCTTGACTTTTTCCTTGACTTCATTAAACTATAAAAGTGTCTGGACAGGGCAATGCTGAAAGCTGAAAATAATCTGTGATTTCTGTCATAACACGTTAATAAGTATGTAGTGGGGTTGAGGTGGACACAAAAGGAAGAGAGTACACAAATAATTAAAATGAAGACTATGATATTTTTATGATAGCAGCAAGGTAGGAGAGGCCACTCAATATAACCTGATGTCTTCCAAATGGGACTCCTTCAGCAACATAACATTTTGCTTTCCTGGTTGTTCTTTGGAACACAAAGACTTACAGGAAATCTTGAAAGAAGTTGGAATTCTCCTAGTAATTTTGTTCACATTAAAGGTGCATTTTATGCTTTCAGTTGTTGAAGGCTTTCTTTGACTTCAGTCTCAACTCTGAATTCCCTAGGTTTCTAACACATTTTGTTATTGCTAATTATTTTATATAGCAGCTTTTTCTTTAAAAACAAACAAAAACCAAACCCTTAGACACCCTTCCCCCCCAAAAAAAAAACCCCAAACCCCCAAACAACCAAAAAACCCACAATTGCCAACAAAAAAACCCCCTTGTAGCACAATCTCTTGCTTAATGAAGTAACGTTTAGGAAAAAGTATTAGGTTGGTTTCTTTTTCTCTTGTATGATGGCCAAGAAGTAGGATATCATGGGTCAGATTCCAGCACCTTACGCTGAGTAGTTCTGAAGTTAGTGATACTGTTTGAGCTAGTAGTTAGTGAGTAGTGGGGTGTGACCCAAAAAGCTTATTGGTGTTAGGTTCATAATATGAGCTAGCTGATTTTGAGTTAACTGCTAGCAAAGGAAACATTTGTCAAGAGGACTTCCATCCAATTTGCAATGTTTGTGAATGATTTAATAGATTTTCTTTTCTTTTTCTTACAGGAATTGTTTCAATTATGACTCTCACTGTTCTTGCCTATGAACGCTACATTCGAGTAGTCCATGCAAAAGTGATTGACTTCTCGTGGTCTTGGCGGGCTATCACGTACATCTGGCTCTATTCATTAGCCTGGACTGGAGCACCTCTTTTGGGCTGGAACAGATACACACTGGAAATTCATGGATTAGGTTGCTCAGTGGACTGGAAGTCAAAAGACCCCAATGATACATCCTTTGTGCTCCTTTTTTTCCTTAGCTGTCTAGTAGCACCTGTTGGGATCATGGCCTATTGCTATGGCCATATTCTATATGCAGTAAGAATGGTAAGTTGATTCAAATAAGACTTCTCTTAATGTAATATTTTCAGTGAAAATTGCTGATGCTATATATTAAGCTTGGATCAGAGCCTAAATTTGCACTCTCACTTCCTATTCAAACTTTTGAATGTTTAATGTTCATCCACGTCAGGGACCACTAGAAAGGATGTAAGGTTGGAGGAGAACCAATCTAGAGCTACCAAGATCTATTTGTTGTGTAGTTTTACTGGGAGGCAGGTTAGGGAACTGCTTATGCTCACTAATCCACATCAGATCCTCCTTGAAACGCGGAAAAGAAGACTTTCTCTGCAGTTCTTCTGATTAAGGAACTCCCTCTCTCCTCTTTGCAACTCTTGAGAAGATAACCCTGTAAAACTCTTCCAAGTGGAGATTAAGCCCTGTTAAAATGGGTTGCCTTAATTCCATGTTAAGGCAACCCATTTTAATTCAGATCTTTAGTGTCAGAAAGTGTTAATGTTTCGTATTCTGTGGGTAAGTAGTCTAGGCCCATTCAAGTTTGTGGTCAACAGTATTGGCACAATCAATATTGGCACTGATCACTGTTACAGAGAATGCTCGCGTTCTCTTTTCCTCGTTTTATGATGCACTCACATGACACTGGGAACCTGCTGCCTAGTATTCTGCTTTAAATAGAGATTTCATAATTTCAGGGTAACAAACTAAGTGGCAGAGCAGTACAGAGAAATCTATTCATGAAATTTTCTTCTCTCTAAAGATTGCTGATGAGACAAATCTAAATTATTGTCTAACTAGTCAAAGGACCACTAAATGTGAACTGAACTTGCTTATGCCAGTGGATGAGGGCAAGTTGGTTTTCTAAGATACTTATACGTGCAGCATGTTTTGTTACATCAGTGGCTTATTTGTTTTCCAGTAGATTTGCTATTCTGTTTCTCCTCGGATCGTATTTTTACATTTAATATAATCAGTAAAAGTCTGGGAAGCATGATGTAAACTTCCAGAAGAATTATCGTTCACGAGATAAGGTGTATAGTGTCTGTGCCTAAAACTAAATTGGCAAATTAGTTACTTACAAATAAACTTAGAAGTATTCAGTTTCAAGTAAAACAGAGAGATATTTTACTTTACCATGTTATCTCTTTCTTCTACAGCTTCGCTGTGTGGAAGATTTCCAGACTGTTCAAGTGATCAGACTTCTAAAATATGAAAAGAAGGTGGCTAAAATGTGTTTCTTAATGATCTCCACGTTCCTTATTTGTTGGATGCCCTATGCAGTGGTCTCCCTTCTGGTAACATACGGCTATAGCAACCTTGTAACTCCAACAGTAGCTATCATCCCATCTTTCTTTGCCAAGTCAAGCACTGCTTATAATCCAGTCATCTATATCTTCATGAGTAGAAAGGTAGGTACATTAAAGATTTTCTTATTTGAATAATTAGTAGCCTATGCCCCAATTGTGGAGGTTAGATCGGATTTAATTTAATCTGTAAAGCCTAGATTTTTTTTTTTAGTTTGAACAGCTAGGATAAATGGTAAAGATTTAGTAGAATTAAAATCCCTGATGGTGCTTAAAGTACTACCCTATCAGGAACTGGATTTTAAATGTCTGAATTCACACATGAGCACTCACATAAAAG
>NW_009198863.1:1440-20602 GCF_000690835.1 Fulmarus glacialis | reverse complement strand
TGTCAAAATTTAAGTGTCTAGTTCTGACAATTTACCCATGAAATGGATTACAACTAGAAAACCTAATCTAAATCACTCCTTTACCACAACAGAACTCTATCAGACAAAATTCAAAATATATGGTGTCTGTTTTTAGGAAGAAAAAACTTGCCTCTGACTTTTCCATTATGGCAACACAAGGATTGAACAATTCAACATAGTATTTGAAATAAGTATGCTCACAAAAAAACATGAGTGACAGCCTGTTTAGGATTTTAGACTGGGTTTTGCTAAGCAAATATGTCAGTAAGATGTTTCGATAATGTTAAAATACCAATTGTCCATACTGCAGTTTTCCTTAAGCCTAGAAAAGTTTTAGGAACATATGTTCCTGATCTGTTACTTCTCAGGAGCTCAACCATGAAAAACAAAGACATTGCAAGCACAAGTAGGTATCTATTCAGTTGGCACTTAGAAGAAAAACTAAAAAAAAAAGACATCTCAAAATTTTGTTTAATCTCAAGTGGCAAAAAAAAGTTGTAATTTGTTGTGAATTTTAAAAGTTCTAAGTGTACAATACTAAAAAATTAATTTTAAAGTAGGAAACTGAAACACCGTATTCTTAAAATGTTTCCATTAATTTTTTAAGTGAACATTTTACAAAATTTGGCACATTGTCTTGGATCATTTCGGTCTTGATAAATTGGTGATTTTGGTGGAAAAATATTACACCAGTAACATTTGTCAGAGCTTCATTGTATTCAAAGCCAGGATCTCAAGCGGATGACAGTGAAATGTTTTTTGGAGATAAATTATATACTGTTAAGAAGACATACTTGCCTATGAGAAAAACAAGTTTTTATTTTTGTCTGCTTTTGTAGTCTTCATTATGAAAAGTAGACTGCTGATTTGATGGTAACTAGCTCATTTGAGTGCTTTACAGAGCAAAGAGAGAATGGAATTATTTGGAGTTATCAGTGGTGCGTCAAATATGTGGAAACTAGAAAACTATACATCTTTCTGTAAATCATCAGTACTATGAAGATAACCACTGAATGCAGTTAAGCGGTGTTGGTGAATTTATTTAGACATTGGAATAGCTTCAATATAACCCTGAACATGAACTGAAAGTGTAACATGCATGTTGTCAACTTCTGAAACCAAGATTGTATAGAGTTAAAGATACCTGGAGTTTAATAGAATCACTTCACAAAGGGTGAAGAAATATTAGTGACTGCTGGAAGGATTTCCCTGGGTTTTCGCATTATAGAGATGGAATTTTCTGTGGTTTTCCACACTGGTTTGCAATTGCCAGGCAGTAGCCCAGGCCAGCCAGCAGTCTGTAGGGACAAGGCAGCCAAATTAGTGGGTCCAATCAGCCAGATGGGCGGCCAGGCAAAGGCTGCAGCGCAGCTCAGGCCAGGACTGAAGGGAAGGGTGGGTTTAAAAGCTGTTCCTGAGTGAAGGCAGGAGGACCCCAACGTGGCATCTCACAGCTCTTCCCCTACAGCTCATTTCACAGCAGGCTGATTCAAGGTTACACAGCTGCATGATATCAGAGCTGGCCTGGGTATGGGGAGCTAACAACAATCATGTTCAAAAAGAGTATTTTCAATGGAGTGATTTTCTTTTTTTTTTTTTTTTTTTTTTTAAATACAGCGAGTATATAGAAGTTTATAAACTGAGTAGTTTAACCTGAAAAAGATTTTGTAGGTTCTGATACCCAGAAGCAAATCAAACTGGTACCAGGCACAATGCCAGTAAAGTCATAGCCAGGATAAGAACAAATTAGCTGGACATGCTGGAGGCGCATTGTGAAATGCTTCTCACTCGCCTCTAATTCCAGATTAAGACCAAAATGATAATATTTTTGCTCATTTTCTGGGTTATTTTGCCCTCAGAAGGAATCCTAAAACCAGTTCTTCTCCATAATACCCTTCCTCTATCTGACCTGTTCTAACATGCTTGTGCCTTCTCGCTTCCATGCTACTCAGAGGTACCACATTATCTCTGAAATCTTCAAGGCCTCCACATGACCATTCTCTTGTGTTTTCACATAGCACCAGATTACCTTTCTCTATCATCTTGTAACTTTGTAGGTCCCCTTCCCAATATGACCTGTTGCCTCCCCTGTGTCGGAGTAGGATTAATTTCCTAATAACAAAACCTTGTTCCAAACTGGCATGTCAGAGCTTCTTGTGTAATAGCTGGAAAACCAAAGTCAGTGACCATGCAGGATAGTACAGAATAATCCTGAATACAGCTAAATGGAAGTCTGTTGAGAAACATGTCCTACTCCCTTTTCAGAGAAAAGGTGGGTTGGGTCCCCCCCTGCTTTGTTTGTTGTTGTGTTTTTTTGTTTTGTTTTGTTTTTTAAGTCCTCTTCATACATTCCAGGCATGCCTTGTTATGGGTTATTAAAAGAAGAGGAAGCTGCCCACTTATTTCTTGTAAAACCAGAGAATTTCTCCAAAGGATCATATCTGAGTGTTAGATTTGTGCAGACATGGAACTACTGAATGAGTGCATCCTTTAACCCCCATACCTGAATGCTTTGCTCGGTGAAGGGGAGACCATAATTGGAGCATTTAAAACAGCGGTACTACTGGACTTGTCATTCTGTATAATGATGTGAGCTTTCACTGAATATCTTGCATTATTTAATCATAAGGTAGAACAGACTCCCTGTATCATAAATGGCTTCTAATTAGCTGAAAGACTTCTGTTCCTTCCATATTCAGTGGGAACGTTTTAGTTCTGTGTTACCAAGCTTTGAAATTTTATTTTATATCTGTGACATTCAATGCTTTTGTTAAAATTCCAGACCCTTGAGTTACTTAAAAGGAAGAAAACATCACTTTGGATCCCCGTCCTCCCCTTGTTCCTTCCCTCTGCATACTCCTGTGAAGTGTTTCTGAGAATATTCTTCCCCTGCTATATTAAATGTGTGATTTTTTTGTATAGTCAAAGATGGGAACAATACCTATAGCACACTTTGGAGCCTAGTCCTCTTGTTCTTTGCAGATTGTCAATTGTAGATCTTGCTGCTGGTAAAATATTAAATTGTATTTCAGTGCCCTCTAGTGGCTAGGTGATCCTGTTCAGCTTAGGGAAAAAGGTACCCACTAAAAAGCCACAATGTTTGTTACAGCACTGAAACTAACTCGGAACAAGGTGGAGATATGCAGAAATCTCTTATTTTGAGTCATTTGCTATACTGCTGTCTTCACTGGATCGTACATGATAGTGAACGCTTAGGAAGTTGTAACTTCATTCTATTTATTCTCTTGTGCAGTTTCGACAGTGCCTTTTGCAACTCCTGTGCTTTCGCCTGATGAGATTCCAGAGGACCATGAAAGAGACACCGGCAACAGGGAATGACAAACCAATACGACCAATAGTTATGTCTCAGAAAGCAGGGGACAGGCCAAAGAAGAAAGTGACTTTCAGTTCTTCCTCTATCGTTTTTATTATCACCAGTGATGACACTCAGCAAATAGATGACAACAGTAAGCACAATGGGACAAAAGTAAATGTCATCCAAGTAAAGCCATTATAGGGATGAGCTAAAGAGATGTGAGAATGAAATGGACTTCAGCCAGTAGACTGTTTAGGTTGGAGATCGGTTTCAGTGGTGGTGTCTCTGGGCTGCCAAAGGAAACCACACTCTTAAGCTGTGAAATACTGAAGGGATTCTGCATCTGAAGCTCTGCACGCAGTTCAGTTTTGGTCTCAGTACTGAAATCTCTGCATCTGTGCCAAAATTGCTGATGGATGGCTTTACTCTGAGTTTTCTTAAAGCATATTGTAGGATTGCCATTCAGGAGAACTTGGTCAGGCTGGAGGAATGTGCTGACAGAAATGTTACAAAGTTCAGCAAGCGCAAGTGCAAAGTCCTGCACTTGGGAAGGAAGAATACTGCAGCACAGCAGGCCAGGCCCTGGCTGCCTGGGACGCAGCTCTGCAGAAAAGGACGTGGGGTCCTGTTGCTCAGTGAAGCAGGGCATTGAGCCTGCAGTGTGCCGTGGCAGCAAGGAAGGGCACCAGCATCCCAAGGCTGTACTGACAGGATTGGAGCCCCTGAAGTGATTATGCCCTCAACTCGGCCCTCATTAGACCACATCTAGATACTGCATCCAGTTTTGGGACCCCAATACAAGAAACTCATCTGTAAACTGGGGTGAGTTCAGTAGGGTCCCCCAAGATTGTCAGGGGTTGGAGTATTTGGCCTGTGAGGAGAGGCTGGGGGAGCTGCACTTGACGAGCCTGGAGATGAGACATCTTCAGGGGAACCTAATAGCAGCCTTCCAATAGAGATGGGGAGGTTTTCAAGAAGATGGAGCCAGGCTCTTCAGGGTGATGCATAGTGGAAGGATCAGAGACAATGAGCATGAACTGAAACAAGAGAGATTTGGATGGGATATAAGGAAAAGCTTTTTTTTACCCTGAGGACAGCCAAGCAATGGAATAAGTCAGACTAGAGACTTCCTGAGGTTCCTACCAGCTTGAGTCATCCTGTGATCCCTGAACTACTAGCACTCCCAGCGCACAGAGTTACCAGGGAAGAGGGAGGAACATCTGAAGTTGGCTGTGGTTTAGTTGGTCTGAATTGGCACTCTGCAGGGCAGGGCGTGGGAGAAGTGATGTCGACAATGACTGGGGCTATGGTTAAACCAGAAGCCACCAGAAAGCTGTCTCTGTGTACTCAGCAAGCCGTTCTCTCGGTGCTAGCTGGTGGGACTCCTGAGCTACATAGTGAAGAAAATCATGCAAATCAAAGCACCAATGAAAAAAGGTCAGTGAAAAGGGAGAATCGGATTTTTTTTTTTGTTACAATACATGCTTTATGCATCTTTATCTTGCATCCATTTATTCTGTACATGGACCGGGAGTGTCATCCTATATTAATCTTCAGCCTGCTCTGGCACTTTGGTGAAAATAATAGTTAGAGAAGAGCAGTGTAACTTTTGCCTCTCGAAGTTGCAGTGTGAGTAATGATTCTCCTATTTGGAACTCAGGAGACAGAACAGATATTTTTATTTGTTTTCCCTCACCTTTATGACTATTGCTGGTACAAAATGGTGACAAAATTCTGCCCCAGACACGGCTGCCTGTCAGCATTGGATGCGTAAATTGGAGAACTAATTCTGAATTATGGCAGCTGATCCTCTACCACATCCATTGCACTGGTGTCATTTCTCTGCCTCAGTCTGCTAAATGGGCAGTGTGGATCTGCAACATGCAGCTTTTCCATCTCTGTGAAAGCTGTAAGAAAAGCAATTAAGAAACTATTTGCTTCCTCTGAGGACAAACCTTTGAGAGGTATAAAGGGAACATGCTGAATAACTGTTGGCACCAATAGCCATTGGTCCTGCAGTCAAGAATAAAACATAAAAATTGAATAGAAAAAATCAGGGTCTAAATGTAGAAGCTTTCAGCTAGTTCCTGGGAGTAGGGAGTGACCTTAACTGAGAACGAGTGACTGACTTTGTGCTTGTGCCTGTGCTTTTGAAGAGGGAAATTACTTACATGTGTACATCTCTAGAGCTTTAGCACTGGTAATCTGGCTCTGTCTCATGTTTAAAAGTGCATCTAGAGTCCACTCTGATTTCTAGATTAAATAATATCTGTTTTCTCTCACATTATAAATACCTGTCTTTGTTTCTTTCATATTTGTTATTTTTGTTTTGCTACAAATGCATAGATTGTCTTAAAATGTCAACGATCTGCCCTTACTAAAGCATGTTCACTGCAATGTCAAGAACTACGTTTTCAGCCAATGATCACTACATCTATGCATATTTATATTTACAAATGGAGAAAGATGTACATTAGCAGTCCATGTAATGATTCCATCCTTTTAACAAAATGTCTGGTATTTTAGTATTTTCTGTATATTGAGCCTTCAATGAGTGATTAAATGTACCTTATTTATATCAATGTGTTCTCAGTGAAATATTTTTTTTCCCCACTGAGAGGGAGGTGGTTTGGTATCGTCACTTGTTGGATACAGCTTGAAGAGTATCGTTAGGCACTGAAAAACCAGTAACATTTCAGGATTCTAGTTGATCTTTTTGTAAAGAACAAGTATAGGGTCTGTAAAGAGAAACTATCCACTGTTCAGATTTATGAAGGTAAAATTTGAGTAATTAATGATAACAGTATATGATTTTTTTAATAATTGATGTGAGACATATTTACTACTACAATACATAGAACACTAGCAATTATGTAACAAGATATGAAAACTAAACACTAAAAATTATTGTGAATTTGTTATCTTGGCTACTTTTTGTAAATTGGTGGCCTAAAATGATAAATTTTGTGAACTGTTAGAAGTAACTTGTTCTTATAGCCTGTAAAGTGTCACTAGCTTTATGAGTGTGGCAATGTGAAGTTAGCATGCTGCAGTCCTATCTGCTCATCTTTCAAGCTCAACTGCTGCGTAACTGCAGCACTGATGCAAAATTCACACCCTGCTACACAATGTAAGTATTGTAATAGTCAGTCTTTGAGCATCACCAGGTTATTTACAGATTTGTTGTGGTTTTTTTAAATTCTAAGTCTGTCTTTGATCTATTCTGGGGATGTCACAACTGGCTGGTTTATTACAGTGGAGATGCAGAGACTTATGCAGGACCTTTCTCTCCCATTACAGGGAATGGAAGAGGAAGATGCTTAGCATTAACATTTGGACCATTAGCTATTCCTAAAGTAACAGAAATGCAGACTAAGAAAGAGGAAAAGGAGAAGGACAAAGTGTGAAGGGCAAAAGGGTAAGAAGAAATGAGAAGGGTACGTTATTTATGGAGATTTTAAATAAACTAGTTGGTAAGAAGTTCCATGATGCTGTCGTGCAAAGGGAAGTGGCAGGTATGGTGAGTACCATGATAGCCTCAGAGCCAATTAATTTCTCTTAAAGAGGTTGCATTGATTTTCCTGCATTACTGGAAAAATACATACGACAATTTAGCTAGAATGCCATTTGTAACCTGCAAATGCAGGAGCCTCAGTTAAATTGCCTCCCAGCAGCTGGTGCGTCAGGACTCTGTTGGGAGGCATTTCCGCATCTCCTTCATGCTGTGGAAAGGATCCCCTCTCACCCTGTGTTTTGAGGCAGTCATGAATCCTGAGGCTGTGTCCACCGACCTGCCAGTGCAGGGGCTTCTGCTGCTGGCCTTGATCCCATGGAGGCAAGAAACTACAGGATGTGTGGTGCAGATCTGCTCCGCAGCCTTGTGACCTTCCTCCTCTTTCAGCTCCCAGAAGCAGCTAGATTTATGCTGAATGTATCTGACCTCATGGAGAAGAGTTGGGTCTTACGCTACTGAGACATTATCTTGTATCACAATGATTACATCAGTCAGGAGATCAGTATTCACAAGCATTATCCTTTGTGCTCCTGTCCTTTGCGTAACAGCAGTATCCTGCTGTGGTTTTGTGCTAAAATACTGCAACAGCTAAGTGAAATAGATATTCAAGCACTATATTGTGCCAAACCATCCAGAAAGAACAGCCTTTAGGAATACATTTATCCTCAGCTTATATAAACAACCTTCAGCTCAAGAACAGAATTTGACTGTATAATATTTAGAGGCAAGAATGAGAAGAATCTGATGATGGTGGAAGATTTCTCAAACTTATGTTTGACCCACATATAAACATCTCAGTTTGAAAATACCTGTTGTCAGGTATTTCTTTTGTCAGTCCATTTCACCGCAGTTAAGGAACCTTATTTTTTTGTCTCTTGTAAAGGAAAAGAGGAGGGGGGAGTGACGCTGGAACAGTCCTAGAGGGTGGGGATGCCTGTTCCTGCTGCTATTAAAAGGGGCACCTACTGCCAACCTTTGAGTTGGACTGGTACTTGCACATGCCCCAGTCCCTCCCTGGGTGGCAGCAAGAGCAGGATGAAAAGCAGGAGGGAGAAGTGCACAGCTGATCTCCCTTTCTTCTGCCACAGGCAAGCGCTGCAGCCTTTTAGTCCCACTTGTCTAACACCCAAGGCCACTTTGCCCGCTGCTCTGACCTGGCTCTGCATTTCATTTATCCAGCTCAAGCTGCACGTTATGAATGCCTTTCTCTCTCTCTCCCCTTACCAGATTAGTATTGAAGAATTACTTGTAACGCTTTAAAGCTGAAGAGGAAATTAAATTGATTTTCAGTACAAATTAGAATGCAGGGTATTAGCAACAGACTTGGCATCAAACACTGCCTGGACCTGGCTCCTCCACCTTTCCTTTCGTTGCATTTTCAACGGTGTTTGTGCTCCCTCTTGTGGCTTGCTCAGCCCGGCGCCTGCTGGTAGACAAATGAGCCTGGCTTCCTAAAAACCTGTTTTCGTTATGCATTTCCCTTGCATGTGGGAAGATTCACTGTTTCATGTCTATTATATTTTGTTTATATTGCATATACTTCTGTCTTTGAAAAATTATGGGAAATAGAAGGAGAATAAAGTGTATGCATACCAGTTAGCCATGCTAGTTTTCACCAGTCTATCTTTATAGACAGATGATTGAGACTGAGGCCAGGATATAGTGTAGAATTATTAAACCTTACTTAATAGGCTTGCTGCCACCCTCTTCTTTATTTATATAAACTGAATTTCTATTAAGTTAGTAAGCTTCCAGGTTTAGCTAAAGCAGTATTTTGATTCTATGATGGATGGATCTGAGACCAGAAATGAGAAAATACTCTTCATCTTCATGTATCCCATTGTCTTCCCGGTTTATCTAATTGACTTGCATCCATACACCCTCGATACACTCTGTCTTTCATTTGCTTTGCTCTGTTGGTGTGAGGTGTGCACTGAGTACATGGGATGGGCCATGGCTGATAACTTGAACAGTGTTTGTGAAAATTCCATCTGCCATTACTTTTTTTCTAAGGCATGCTGAAGCCTGCAGAAAGAGGCACTTACACAATCGGGCAATACTTTCTTTCCTTGTGCCAAATACCCATTTATTTTAGCACCCTTTCAGTAACATGTCTGCCAATTGGGTCTTAAGTATGCTTGATGTGCTGTTGAACATGAATTCTAATTATCCTTCTAGAGGCAAAATACAGAAGAGGATTTTTGTCCACTTCTGAACCCTCTTTCAGCATTGAGCTTGAAAGATCTTTTGGGTACGTAGTGTTAGTACAGCATCTACGTACATCACACAATACCAGTCTACACCTCCATTTCACGGGATGGCTTCTATTAATCATGACTTGTGGCTTTGTAGAGATAGTTGTAAAATAAGCGTTTTCTTTGAACCCATCAGAAAACAATGAATCTTTACAAATCACACAACTATGTATGGTTTTCAGTTGCCTGAAAGTTTCTAAATGAGGGGATAGTAGGACGGGGGGGCGGGGGGGAAAGGTGTAGGAAGACATTCTTTTCTTTTCAAAAATACTAGAACAATGCCTGATGTTTCTTCTAGTGTGAGGAGATGATGGTAGCCATATGATTAGTACACACTTAGAATGTTTAAGAGTATATAACAGCATCTAGAGGTGCTCAGTAAATAAATAGTTCAAGTAACATGGCTATTTATGGCTACACAAAATAGTCCAACTCATGAATATTAGATGTATTTAAAATTTTAAGTAAAAGCTTAGATATAGCTGTCTCTCTCCTGCCCTGAAGCTACTTCTATTAAAGTTAATAGCGTGTCTGGTTTCCAGAGAGTTGCTATGAAATGTACTGACAGTGGGGAGCATTTGCTTCGATAACTATTGAAATAGCTTATTGGTACCTATTGCTGCAATAATGTGTGATAGAATAATAATCATATTTACTTTGAGTTTTCTGTAGCTACCTTTTATACATCCAGGTCAGGGCATTGTTGTAAAAGACACTCAGCTTTTAAAAGAAATTTGGAGGATCATACGCTGCCAATTTCCAAGGTGAAATGAGAAATCAGTGACTAGAAATGGACATGTTGCTGCCTGAAGCGAACAGAACGTTTCCCAGGAACAGTACGTCCCAAGCCTTACCTTTTGAACATCATCTCCTAATAACTGGTCCTTGAAACATTACAGAGAGGCATATAAATGATCATGTCTTTCTCGGAAAGATAATGAACAACAACAGAAATTATGTCTAAAATGTCAAATATAGGGAAATTTGGTAACCATGTCTTCCTTTCTTTATCTAGGCATTTATTCTTCTTTGAAATTGAATTTTCGGATTAACAAAGCATTTTTCTGAGAGAAGGCCCTTCCGTGTTCCTATTTTTTCTATTTTTCAACCAGTTATAACATTCTTTCATCAAGATTGTGTTCTTTTCTAACAGAAAGGCTCAAATGTGTGTGTTCTGGTGAGTAAAGAGGGAAGCACAACATATTTGAGATCTCTACCTTATTGCAGGGAGGTTAATGAAGATAGCATCTACTTGGCAATGGGGAAAGGGACTGAACTGATATCTACAGAAATTTTTGAGAGAATGATAGAAAGTGAGACAGCATTGGCATGTACTTTGAGTTTAATACATCCATACATTTATTTTGCACATAATACATTGTTATATCTGAACATAAGAGATTAATTGGTCCTAAGAATATGTCAACATTTGTTGGAAACAGCTTGAGATGTGCATCAATTACATAGCAAGACCATTTTTTATCCAAATAAGGTGTCACCTTGCAGAGGGAGCCGTTGAGTTATCAAGCCAAACATGACTATTGTATTTTTATTGCTGGAGTTTGACTTTTTTTGTGTCCTTGGTGTGTTGTGTGGTTGGGTTTTTTTTTGTGTGGTGGATTTTTTTTTTGTAGTGAGCTTGCATGAATGCTTACAGATTTAGTTTTCTTCAGGCTTTGCTACATTTTGCAGAAGCTCATCTCTTAAACTGTTTGTCCTTCATAGAGGTGGCAATTACATGCTTAGTGCTTTCTCTACAAATGAAACAAGATAGGAAAAGAGGTCCATCCTGTTCCAGAGTACCAAGGACAATGCTTAATTTGTATAAAATGCAGCAGATCTCACAAGGGTACAAACTGTCCAGGCATCATATCTGGGTAGAGAGTGCTCTGTGCAGATAGGCGCAGCATTCTGCTGTGGCTGAGGAAGGAACTGAGTTACTTCCATGGGAGGGAAGACTTGCTACTGGGGACAGTCTCATGTAATGTGCACAGAGAAGAGACAGTCTTTACTTAACAGAATTTTATTTGTTGCTGTTTCTAGTTTTAGTTATACTGTACCCCACCATTGCTAGACTTCCCAAAACTGGAAAGCTGCTCTCCTGGTTGTTTTTTGCCAGTGTACTGAGGTGACTGTGTCTGGCATTGCCTCAGGTGTTGGCAGTAGACACATGCTGAATTGTGATTATGTCAGACTGACAATTCCTCTTGGGAAGCTAAAGCTGTTCCATTTGTATTATATGAGGACTCAACTGGAAGACATAGAACTATTCTGAAAGATTTTTTTAATTGCAAATAGAGCTTCAAGAGATCTTTTATGCTACAGTGTCATAGTACTTGTAAGTGAACATCCTCCCTCTTACTGTCAGATATTCCCTCTTCAGTTAAGGTAGTTATTTTGCTTTCTTCGTAAGTAAATGTGCCACCAAATTAGGAACTCCACTCATTTCTGAACAGTACAAGTCTGAAGAACGTAACGAGTAACTTTCACCAAACCATGTCAGTCCATTTCCTAGTACTTGTGACACTTTTTCCTTGATTTTTGGAGGCATTTAGCATCTATGAGCAAGGACGTATCTGTGCTTTGCAGGACTTCCTGGGTTACGACAGAGGCTCACAGCATCTCTCTTGGTGTCAGTATGAGTCCAAGGAGAGCTGCTCTTTGTCACAGGTCCAAACATTAGTTGCTTTAGTCAACTGTAAATTTGTGTTGCTTAGAAATAGTTTTCCTATATTTTCTGGCTTATCCTTGTTCTTTCCCAGTCCTCCTAAAGTTGTCTCTGTATCCTTTCTGAAATAGGTCTCCTCTGGCTCTTCTACACCCCAGTTTAGATAATATTGGAGAGTTATCTCCTCATTGCACTTTTCCCTTCTAAAGGAGAGAGGAGTAGGCTTTAATTTTAAAGCCTGCTAGTTTTTCCCTAGCGGGTTGTATTTTCAGTCCAAAGTTTTCAAATGTGGCTAAACTTTGGTCAAGTCATACTGAGACTTACTAACTTCTAACATCTTTCCTGGTGGCAGTTTCCCAAATCTAACTTGCTTAAAATTAAAGACATGGATTGTTAATATTTTCTCAAGCTGAAGAATATACATCAAAGGTCTGAAAAATATGCTGGGGGAGGAGAAAATACCAGTGGGATGGGAGGCCAGGAAGCAATATCGCTGCTGCAAACTGTACTCCTTATTCCCTTCCCTCCCAGTGAAGCACACGCTTCTTCTGCTTCCCCTTCTCCACTGGGTCACTTTCTGTCCCAGTTAAAATTAATAATTCATAAAGGCAGGGTAAGCTTTTTTCCACATCCCTAATGGATTCAATAGAGTACATGCTCCTTGGACTGTACTTCAATTTGCTGTGTAAACAGCGACATGTTTCACAGCAATTTCACACTCCTGTTAAACTCTATGCTAGTACTTTAGTTGGGTTTTGGCTTTATTTTTTCCCTAGTCCATGTATGTCTTTGTAGCTCAGTCATCTCATTGCTACTGTAGATGGCTTTGGAAAAGATACGGCCATGCAAGCTAAGTCTCTTGTCTCGGGGGCTTCCATATGAGTCCATAATGATGCTCCTTTATACTGCATGTCTGCAAGTCCTGAAAATAACAGCAATATTTTCTGACAGATCTGCTAGATAAATAGAAACAGTTTGTTGCACTCCCTGATTTGAGTGATGTTACGCTGTTGTTCAGGCAAACCTGTGTGGTACAGACAATCATTTTACTCCATCTGCTGTTGCCCAGGGGGCTGGCAGCAAGAACCTGCAAAGTTCTGGTGACACTTAGTTCCCACCTGAAGACTCAAGTATTGACCATCTGCACAGATCTTTCTCTGAAGTAGCTCATGACTTTTGCTAAGTAAACCAGTCACCCTCTCTAAAGGATAGGCAGTGGCTATCACAGCTGGCACATTCTGCAACATACTACAGAAAGATGGTTTAGTATTATACCTGTAGCATGACTGTCCAAAATGCACTGACTAAGCACTGAGTTCAGGTTTTGCAGTGATCTCTCTAGAGTCTTCTCTGGTCTCTTCCAGACAAATGGGTAAATATAGGTGGTATATATGTAGATAATATTCATGCTACGTTTTCCCCCATATTTATCTTCTCATTGTACCAGAGGTACTGCAGGATAAAATGATGAACTGCTTTTGGTTGGTCTTTATTCTTTCCTGCCTTGTTATTTGATTTTGTAGATAGCATGTATGTATACATATATATATATATATTTATAAACACATTTGTACTGCGATTACCAAGTACCTGTTTCATAGCTGCCTTTAGTCAGTAGCCTGTGAGACACAATTCAGGTTGCAGAATGAATGTTCACCCTCTTTTCTAACTTAGAAAGTTAAAGCCATGATTTTAACATTGCACTAAAATGCGGACAGAATGAAACAAGGTAAAAACCATGGGAATGACTGGAAGGAGCCAGCTTGCCAGTTAGGTAATGCCCAACCAAACCAGAGCTCCACAATCACTGGAGAACAGCATGGGGAAGACGCAGCAGGCGTGAGATAGACTGAGGGTCTTTGGCAAAGGAGAGTCAGGCTAGACATGGCAACTTTGGTGCAGGTTGCAACGAAAAGTCTTTAAGACCTGGGTTTGTGAAGCTGAGTGGGCCTGAGGAGCCAAGGGGACAGCTTGTTCTGCATGAGTAGTTTGTGAAGAAGGGGTTAGTGCAGCTGGGTCCTGAAACACTGGCCAGGCAGCGCGAAAACCAGCATCTGACTGACCCCTAGCGATGGACTGTCTGGAGTAAGTTATCATTAGTTGTAAGCTGGAAGAAGCGTGTCTTTGTGCTGTTATATGAAGCTGCTCACAGAAAGCAAGAGGGGAGAAGGAATCCTTACCTCTTCCTATCCTTCAGTATCCCTGAAGGTCTGCATTTGAACACTGGTGTGCAGGAGCTCCATGGTTACAAGTCTGGATTATTTTGTGGACAGCAGTGTCCATGGGGTTACATGTGGGCTTGTAAAGGGCCTTTGGATCTCATAATCTTTTGAAGTGTAAGTGTGAAAATAGACTTATCTACCCTCAGTTCCTTCACCAAATTCAAGAACCATAACTATGGGATTATGTAAAAATGGAGAACAAGAATAGCTTGGGGGCCTGTCTCAACACCATGCCTGAAAGACATTGTTGCCATAAAGTGAGTAACAACATTTTTGTATCTCCAGATGACTGCTTGCTGAGATCTTATACCTTATGGCAGAGAATATACTGCCTGGTGAGTGCTGAAAAAGAGGAGATGCAGAATGCCCTTTCTAAAATGGGCATCCATTTCTCCAGCCTCACATGCGTAATGCTGAGTGAAGAGACTTGCAAATTTCTGAAAGAGGAATGCTTCTCAAAGCAGCAACCGAAGCTGCCTTGGCCATCCGTAAGTGGATAGCTATGTGTATACGTGGACCAAACCTAACTTAAAGAGGATGCTTCATGGGTTTTGGAGTCTAACTAGATTGTTACTCAGCTTATCTTAAAGCAGATACACGTGTTTGATCAAATTCCAAGTTCTGTGGATTCCACTGCCTGTATCGACTGAAAACTGTATTGACGGTGATGCCTGCTCATCACAACTGCATGGTGTTGAGTTGCTGCTCCACAAGGGTGCAGGTCTACTGCTGGTCCTATATAAAATTTATCAGCCTATGGATACCTTGAATGCCCTAGGGCATCTCAGGTGGCAATAGGCACCTACATGGGTGCAAAAGTATGGAGGCTTAGGTCTCCACTGACTACAATGGAAACCTATACACTTAGTTCATATCCAGGCATCTAAATTTTATATGCCCAAATGTGGATGTCTGACTGTGGGCTTGAATCTTCCCCCTCTTAGCTCTTTAATGCAATGACTCTGTCACTTCACTTCATAAATGAGTTTTGTTGAGGACTCCTGTTTCCTTCCCCTTTCTTTCTTTCTTTCTTTCTTGGATCTTTCTTTCTGTCTTGAGCAGAATACTATGAACTTCACCTGGACAGCTTAGTTCCCTGGCAGCTAATCACCTAGCATCCAGGCTGTCAGATGTAATAATGCTTTATCCGGATGCATGGTCTGGCCCAGATTTTTACGATTATGTCAGGTGGCTGGCAGTTTGAGGCAAGCTGTTGTCTGGACTGTACTCTGTGTGTATCATGATCATGGCTCATTTCTTATATGAGTTTAACACTAATGAACACAATTCTACTAAACGGCGTAATTTCCTTGGAATTGTGTTTTCTGACTGAAAAGCATTGCATTGAAATATTTTTGGCTAGCACTACTTGGGAAGAATGAGACAAACAAAGTCTTTCATTCTTTTCTATAAATAAAAAGTCTTTAAACATATTTATGCCATCCTAAGTCTGTAGGGTTTTTTGTCATTTCAAAGTAAGCAGCTCCTGAAATATTATATGACTTGAACCAGAGATAGTTAATGCTACTATAAAAGTAGCAGAAGAGATGGAGGGAAATTGTTGAGAATATTACCCCTGAAAACCACGTTCTAACCGAAATAGCTTTCCTTAGGAACAGATCATTAGCCTGAAAAAGACAATTTTGACTTCTCCACAAAGGGTGAAACACCATCAATTGACAAATTTCCTGTTCCTGAGAATCTTTCAAGTCCAGCGTTGTTTGTTCCTTCAAACTTGTGGCAGTGATCTGAATCTAAAATAGTTTTCAACTTGTTTTTAACAGTTTGTTGGCAACCAGTGGAAAGGATATGCAAAATGCTGCCAAATCAAGATTGCAGGGATTTGCATGCATTTAGTATTCTGGGGAAACTAACTGCATGAGATACAAGGCAAAAGCGACCCCAACATAAAGCTTCTCTAGTAGAATCTACTTTGTGTCCTGAAACAGTGGGTATCTCCATATGGCTCGTGCTCCTTCATCACTGTACTGCCTGATCATCCCAAATTATCCTCACGTTTCTCTACAGTGGAACAGTACTATGTCTCATACAAGTAACCAAGCTGAAGACAGGCCTCACAGGAAAGTCTGGGACAGCAGAAGGAATGTTTTCCTGTAGTTTAGTGCTCTGTGAACTCTCCTACTCTTGAAAAGACAACCCCTCCAACAGAGATTTGAATCACTTTTCTTGCCAGGCAAGAAGATATATTTACTGCTGCTAACAAGGAAGGAGAAGAAAGCAGTTCCTGCACAGAGAGCCATAGGGGGGTGATTTTTCTGAGGGTGAAAGTAATTGTCTTTCATTAAATAACTTGCAATCCCAAACTTCAACACTGCTTTCCTTAGCAGCTGTTTTGGGATTCAAGAACATTTGAAAGATACATTTAATTCCAGTGTCTAATTATTTTTTTAATCTTCATGTTAAAGGCTGTTGAAATAAAGGTCACAAAATGCTAACTATAAATTTCCCAGGTCACTGCTTTTCAGTGGCTGTTGCTAGAATGGGCAAAAATGTTATGACTATAATATGGATTAATATCCTAAAATATGTTTTTATTCCTACTATCCTAGCAAACATGAAGATCACAAAGCATAATGATTTAGCAGACACTTTTCCATGGCTTGATCAACCACTGAGTTGATATAAGAATCCCTTTCAAATACAGTTTTTAACAGTAATAGCAATGCTAGACATTTCTTTTTATCAGCTAATGACTTAGTTTCAGGGGACAGTGGTAGACATTGTGGCTATCTTTTTTCATAGTGCAGCACAAAATAAGTCATTATCAGAATTTCAAACCTTTAAAATGCTGAACAGATAAAAGCTAGCTTTGTCTGTCTTGGAAACAGACATTCCCTTAATTCTGTGAAAACAGAGCACAGGGATTGAGTGCCTTCCCAGCTTGTTGTCTTAGTCAGACTTCCCTACAGGCACTCTCACACTTGGCTCGTGGTATTACGCTGCACCCCTAACAGCAGTAAGATTTGGAAAATTATTAGCAAGAGAACAAGTGTAAGTTCTTTGGGGATAAACTTTTTGTTTTGTTTTCATATTGTGCCCATCCTGGTTAATATTGACCCTAAGTATTTGACAGCTTACATTACAAACCATGATGTCTCATATGAAAAGGAACAGTATTAGCACTCTCATTCATTATGCAAGAAATCTAGCTGAAGGAAATTTTGGCACATGGAGTTATAGCTCCAAATGAACAAGAGAGATCCCCATAGAGACTGTTCAGATGGCCTAAGACTGACCTTGGATAATAAAATACCATTTCATGAATCCATTGGGGAATGCCTTGTTGGCAATGCTAGGAGCAGGGTGGATAAGGAAGCATGTAGTTAAGCAGGAAAATAAATGTAGCTTGAAACAATGTGTTGCAAGCACTTGGATGAAGCAACACTCAGAGAAAATAGGATGAGAGCGCAAAATCTGTTTGTAGCTGTAAAAATGGTTTTGGTCTGGGCGAGACCACTGAAGCATCAGAGCCGTAGCTATGGCAGGGCAGAAGGGACACAGCAATAAAGGTGCTACCCAGGAACTGGGAAGGCAAGTCTATGGCAGAGAGCTGGACAGGAGGTGAGAGCAAAGGAAGCTTAAAGAATCTGGCAGGAATCTGATACCCATAGAAATAGCTGTCTTCTCCTCCCGCAGGCTATCCTCCTGAAAATAGGATAGCTGCTGACAGTGTAGCTCCTTTGTTGATGATACACAGAAGCTGTGTTTTAGCTCCTGATTTGCCAGAGAAGTCACTCAGAAAACCCTGAAATCTGTACTAAAAATAAATAAGAAACTCTATTTAACATGGGCTGAATGACAATCAGTTGTTACAGTTTGCTGAGTCAGAGGAGAATACATCTCACAGGTCGGTTGGTTGATATTAGCAATGCTTGCTCACCACAGGAGAGGTTAAAATCAGTGGGAGATGGGTGTAGGCAGTGCTCTTCAGAGTTAAACACAATTATTTAACAGATTAAATTGCCTTGACTATCTGTGGATTTTTTTTTTCAATGAAGTTATACCATTCCTCCTCCCTCTATTTGCATTGGTTTTGACAGCTGCTGTTGTTTACATTAGGAGAGAAGCTAAGCTACAGACCCAGCAGAGTTCCTCAAGGTCAGCTGCTATGTAGCTGTTATCTATAAACAGCATTGTGCTTATGCTGTCAAGGTCCACGGGCTTTTCCTTCCCAGCAACTGCCATTTTCTGTTAGTGGTAATTGGGAGGTAAATCAGGGCCTTATGATATATCAAGCCGCTGAATCAGAGCTTCACTTCTCCTACTTCCTTTGGTTTGCATGAGCACTGAGAAGCAGTTAGTATGAGTTGCATATTAATGCTTAAGGATGCTTGGATGTCACAAAGGAGCACTGGAATTCAAGGGCAGAAAAACTACAGAACAGACAAAGGAACACATGTATTTTGAGGCTTTAAACACAATAACAATGAAACCCAGTAAGAGACAGCTCTATGAAATACTGTGGGCTGTCTGCGACCCTCTCAGTAGAACAAAGTAAATTAAGATTAAACTCCTCAAAGCCATCTGTAAGAGCAAGTTCAGACTCACGCTGGTATCATTTTGCATTAACGTTAAGGAGAAGTAGGGCTGCCCTTTCTTGTAGCCTCTAGCGCTGAGCAGATCTGGCCACAGGGCAACCCCAGGCCTAATTTTGACGCAATGATCTCACTTGGAAATGCTAAATTGGTGCCAGGCTATGACGACACAGGAGACAGAAGAAAAATTGCAAGTGTCAACAGGTGTCCATCTGTCTGGGCCTCTAAGCATCCTTAGCGCGTGTGTAATTCACCCACAAGGAAAAGCTAAGCTATCAGTGCTCCGTGTTAGCTTCTGGCTCTGCCCGTGGGCCTTACCTTTCCTTTCCTTTCATCATCACACTCCTTAGGCAGTAATGAACTTGGTAAAGTTTGGGTTGTTTGTTTGGTTTTTTTTCCTGTCAAAAACCCAGCAGTTTTGTGCACAGGCATCTTGGACCCATGGGGTTGCCTGTGAATGAAGTAATACATTTGCATGATTGAGCCTGCAGGCACTAAGATTTGAAGGATCTCAGATTTCTTTGTTACCCCTTGTCGTGGTTTACCCCAGCTGGGCGCCACACAGCTGCTTGCTCACTCCCCCCTGCTGGGTTGGGGGAGAGAATCGGAA
>NW_009198863.1:0-1303 GCF_000690835.1 Fulmarus glacialis | reverse complement strand
ACGCGTAGCGGTTACTTGGGAAGACAAATGCCATCACTCCGAATGTCCTCCCCTTCCTCCTTCTTCCCCCAGCTTTATATGCTGACCATGACCTCGTATGGTATGGAATATCCCTTTGGTCAGTTGGGGTCAGCTGCCCCGGCTGTGTCCTCTCCCAGGTTCTTGTGCACCCCCAGCCTGCTCGCTGGTAGGGTGGGGTGAGAAGCAGACGAGGCCTTGACTCTGTGTAAGCACTGCTCAGCAGTAACAAAAACATCTCTGTGTTATCAACACTGTTTCCAGCACAAATCCAAAACATAGCCCCATACCAGCTACTATGAAGAAAATTAACTTTACCCCAGCCAAAACCAGCACACCCCTAAACCAAATTTTGTCCATTTCCAGGTGTGCATTTCTTTAAGTGACTACTGGTGAGTTGCTTATGGTGCAGGGACTCCACTGCCAGCCTGTGTCCTGTCTCTTCTCATCCCATGCTTGAACTCCTCTGCACTGTATCTGGTGTTACCATTTCTCAAGTCCTCTCGTGTCATATTGGACCTGTATTTCTTTATGCTACAGCATTATGTTAGAGTCATAAATATCTTATTCTACATAAAATGTTATTTTTTACTTGTAGCTATTATCAATATAAAAACTTTGGTTATGCCATGCAAAGGAAAGCAAAAGTAAACCACATTAACCACTGTGACCTCGTAATTGGAAAAATCCAAGTGAAGCAAGTGAAAACAAAGTTGCAGGCAGGTCAAGACAAGTTCAGACAGAGCAAGCCTGACAATCCTCAGTTGTGAGGCCATGCAAGCACACTATAAAGTGTGTGGCCTGTGACTAGCAGTGGCAACACTTTCCTGGCATGTGCTGTTTGTAACACACAAGGAAAGATACATGTTTGGTTTTTAGCTTTTGGTTGCAATGCTACCAGCTCATTCCAGTACCTCCATTCCTGTCTGCATTTATATCCATGTCAATGCTTTCACTATGGCACTACCAGTAGTGTATGCTGTCCTGGATTTCTTTACCAAACTGCAAAATTTCAGGAAAGAATTTATTCTCAAACCAGTTACCTTGGCAAGCGACAAAGCATAGAACGTTTAAGCTGAAAAGGAATATAATGTCTGGAGTGTCTTCACTCAGAACACTTTAAAATAACGTTTTGCAATTCCCCATTGATACGTGCAAAAGCCATAACGAAACATCTTGTCTTTAAAGCCAGATTTGACATCTGGGCTCATGCTGGTTGTCCCAGGAGCTGTAGGCTTTGTACTTTTCTGAAACCTAACCCTAACCTTAACCCTAACCCTAATGG
>NW_009198862.1:0-7026 GCF_000690835.1 Fulmarus glacialis | reverse complement strand
TATTTATTTTTCACATGTATATAAAAATAAAACTACAGGTATAACAAAAAAAAGCAAACCCACATATCTCTTGCATTTGATTCCACATGGTCAAATTCAGCCCATAAGCCAATACAACTGCATACCATTTGCCTGAAAAGAAATCCATGACTATTTGCAAGTTTAGCAACAAGTTTACCAAGAACTGGTATATGTATTTCCACTTCACATACTAGAGAAACCATTATTTTTCAATTTTGCCGTATTTTTAAATAACATTTCTATTCAATGAAGAAGCTAAGATAAATGAGTGTACCACCCAATGTGATGTAAGAATCAGATGCACTTTACGAAGTCCTGCTGATGATTGGGGGGGGGTGGGGGGAGGGGGGGAATCAGTGTCATGCACCAACAGGAAGAGCTTACCAGGCAATCTAGATCTTAATTACGTAATAGAAGGCTGTGAGAGACCATCAGATATATAAATTTCATGGTTGGTGGAAAGAGTTTGATAAATGACTATGCAGTCAAGGTTTCATAACAATTTATCAGTGACTTGGTGCCTGCCTAGGCAGAGGGCTGAACTTGAGAAGAGGACACGAATGCACTGAATATTTACCTAGGATACAGGGAAAACAGAGAAGAGCCGATCCTCCATTAAAGCAGCTCAGCCTCTTGGACAGCATATGAAAGGAGCAACCATCAGAAGCAATGACGGATCTGATACAAACTTGAAGTTTACCATATGTGAAAGCCCAGTATGTGTTTCCTACTTAATCTGGAAAAAGTATCTTACTCATCGTAAAAATATCCTTTATAATCGAGAGAATGGAGCTTGTGGTGGATTCCACTTACATGTAATTTTCTTCCTTTAAGCTTTCACTGAACTTATTCTTTAAAGGAGTAAGTCTTAGAATTTGTCAGAACGGTTTAAACACTACGTACTTTCCTTCAACACCGTGTGCTGGAACTAAGTAACTTAATAGCACAGGAGGGAGACGCTGCCTGAACTTTAGTTTCTTCACGCTCATTCCTTCTTGTCCCCTGCTGTTGGTGCCACACCATATGTTTGGGCAGTAGTGCATATTCTGAATTATATGAAGCACAGTTAATGGAATTATTGACACAACAAATCAATAAACAGAAGTTGATCTGTAGCACTGTGTATGTTTGGAAAATGATCTAAAAATAAACACATTCTTTTGGTAAAAGATTTTATCCCTCTAAATATCTTCTAGGAGAAAAAACAGAAAATAAAGGGCAGATGACATGTTTAGAAATAGAACACCAGTGCTTCTACTTTTCCACAGAATAGAATTAAGTTTGTCAAGAACCACTTGGTTAATACATGACACAGACACATTTTAAACTGGCAGAAATGCTTAAAGAGCTTTAAAGATTGAAAAGTATATACAAATTTATTCCTCTCCCTATAAAATTCATACCAGTAAAAAGTTATGTTTTATTGTGCAACAAAGTGACATGGCGAAAGAGAGTGCCGTTTGCATGTTTTCCAGATAATGTATTTGGAGTCTTATTTAAAGAATATGAACCATACAAGATCCCTGGAACAAACATTACCTCTGCCTCTGTGTACAAATAGTATCAAATGCTGTACATAAACAAAGATACATGATACTGACTTATAAGTATGTAGACTATACTGACTGGTAAGTATGTAAACTAGAAATCATGCAAGAAATAGAGATTACAGATATGTTAAGCCCCCAAGGATGTATTTTGTCCTAAGGGATGTGACCAATAATTCCACTGCACCCCCGCCCCCGTAAAACAAGAAAAATGCACCTCTGTTTATTGAGATGCACCCCACTCCCCTATCAAGTGTCAAAACTTTGGAAGAATTAATTTCAACTTTGCAGTAACTGCACAGGTTTTCTATTCACTCAAAACTATAAAGATACAAAGTTTTCATCTCTACCCATGAAGTTTCCATGTTAGTTAGCTCTGCATGCTGGATACCTAGTGCTTTTCTTTCTAAAAAAAACCTTGCTGGATATATAAGACAGCAATAAAATATAATAGCTCCCTGATTAGCAGATGTGGTATTCTTTGGAGAATTGTCTTCATAATTTGCAGTATCTACATGACACGTTTGTTTACGATTTTGGGAAGCAAGACAAGCAGTTAAAGAAACTCAACACAAAACCAACAAAACCTGTGCTTCCAAACAGACAGCAGTCTCTAAGTTAACTTTAATATCTATGTCCCTTTGGTTACTGGTACTGTAACTGTACTGTTACAGTTACTTGTCTGATGTTCTAGTATGAATCAATTTGTTCTGTTATAGCAGCCCAGACGGGAGATTCTAGTTTTAGACACAAAATCCTGGGTAATGAGGTACTCGGGGTGAAGGACTCCAACATGAGTTGGGCTTGCTGGGCTGGCACAGTCTAAAATTACTGGTCTTTGAAAAACAAATAATCATTCTGCAGTCAGTAAAATACTGTTAGGATCCACTGGGTGGGATAAATAAGGGACACGTGAAGCTTGTTCTGTTTTTTAGGTTTTTTTCTTAGGGAAAGTCCTCCCCTCCGCCCCCAATTTCTGATAGCAGTTACACTGTCACTCAGTTGTGACCTTAGCTGCTGTATTAGACATGGAACTTCATTATTATCTCATAAATACGCATCTTGCTTTCATCACTGGAATAGAAGAGCCCGTGAGATTTCTTTCCCACGCATTCTTTATGAGAGTAAGATACAAGTTTATTTTACAAGACGCAAATTGAATAAATCTGCAAGTGTTGAAATAAGTGTAAAGTCTTACATTAACAGTTCAGCTTATTAGCTGTCTTCCAACACTTACTGCACACTAAATTTCATCCACATGAAATTGGTGTTGTGTAACTTCCACTATAAATTCACACTCCAGCTGACACTTTAGCTATTTTCTTATGTAGATGAATGAAGAGAATCTTCCACTGATATAACTAAACAAAATTTAAATAGTGATTGAATTAAATCAGAAATGTATTTAGAGTAAAATCACAGAAAATTCTGGCGTACATTTTCACCATGTACTGATTTTTTGCCTTTGCTTCTGGATGCCCAACTTTGCACCTTGAAGCCTTACTTTCTGAAAAAGGCAGAGAAATTGTAGATGTGACTGACTTCAGACGGATTCCTAACTACCACCCTTGGCTCTTGAGAACCAAGCCTTTTGTACTCATGTCAGATAACCAAGAATATTGTTCAGATCTCAAATCACACCTGCGGTTCTTGTCCAAACTTCTTCCAATTTTGCAGATTGGTATTCTACAACTGGACACAATCCCCCAAGGACGTAAAAACAATGGAGGTAGTAACAACTCCATGTTCAGCAGCAGCTTACACAAATCCGCTTTACCTTGTAGTGTAACGGACATAATCGGTCACTGCATCTCATTAAATTTTTAAAAGTTAATTACTATAAAGGGAAGCAAAAACCAGTTGTCTCGCTGTATTCCTCATTCTCTTGTCTCTGAACTGCTCTGCTCCATAATTGCAAGGAACACATGCAGTTCTCAGCACACTTCTCTGACAGTTAATGAAATTGTTCAACTGTTTAAAAAATGTCTAAGGTAGGTTTTTTATGGCATATGGTTAGATGCCATAAATTACATCTCCTTAGTTGCTGACACCTTAAGTAGGTTTTCTAAAACAAATATTTAGAAGGCTTACCTGTTCATCTTAAAGAAAACATTATCCTAAATCCCCTTAGAATTAACTACTGTTGCCCAAATAGATCGTTGAAAATGAACTTCAGTGTATACTACGGTATACCGTAGAGCAGAGCGTTAAACAACAGTTTTCAAATAATTTACACTTTCAGACTGTTCAAAAGTAACTTGCAAGTACGCAAATATGGCAATGGTTTTCAACCTGGCTACATCAGACAGTGACTGGGCAGGGCCACAGCATACATGACCAGACACGCATCTTTTGGCTGTGCAATCCAAGGCATATACACATCATGTGATGAAGAGGTCTGCGTTTTGGTCATGTATGGGACTGTTATCGAGTTACATGACGGAGGAAGGGCTGTTTTTTAAAGAGTGGCAGGGAGCAGGTTGCCAGAACAATTCAAAACCAAAGTCTGTTCATTGCTTAGATGTGAAAGCCCCTCTGGGAAGAAGAGACAGCAGTATTTAGGCTAGATTTAAATACGAGATTTTAAAATAGGGCTATTGGGCTTTTTATTGTTAACTCGATTTCAGTTATATTAAGTTTTCAGATAAATTCTGTAGTTTTATTTATTCAGTTTCTAATGATTTGTCTATCTAATACCTGAAAACTTAAGAGAGGATATTCTCACAGTCAAAAGTTTGCATGGTAAAGTAGGGAACACTTCTGTTGAACCCAAGTTTTATGTTGTTTTTCCCCTTCTAGTTTTGAAGATGCTCCCACTGTGTCACATCAATCTTGATTTGACTACAACTCATTAATAATAATTAATAATTAATAATAATTATTTTACTTCAATCTAAGCACTTTAAATAATGAAAAGGCAGCTTGAAGTTGGAGACATGTTTGACTGGTGGGAAGTAACACTACAGTACGGTTAGTCATGTGCATGGTAGCTAAAACAAAATATGGTATATTCTTGGTATTATCCAGCAGAGTTCAGCCAATCTAAATGAAAGCCCACTTATAGATCTCACATTTATTAGCAAGGACTCAGGGCCTGCAAGTATTTCAGAACTTCAATATCTATTAATAAACCAGTGGCAGAGTGGGACTGCTATCTGCTGACAAGACAGCCTTGATAATACAACAGCAAAGCTATGATTATACAAGCATTCATTTGAGTTCCCAGTGTAGATCTGTTGACACTCCATTTTGAAACATCTGAAGTTTGCCAACCGTATTAAAAACTGACCATTTTGAGTCCTTACAGCCATTTAAAAATCCTTGAGAACTTCCGAGCCTGAAGTGAGAGCACTGAAAATCCTGACAGTAATGACGTATGTTTTGTTACGACTGCAAAGTTGACTATTTGCGCTGAAACTGCATCATGAGTGAGAGGTCAACACCCACAGTTGAGAAAAGCAAGGTCTAAGTATTGTCTCTAATCCACCTGTTTTATTGTAAAGTAGATCTTATTTCTTCCTCTGCACAATGACGTTTAGACTGTGTTCAGCACTATGGTATCCCCATTGCCTATAAGAATTTCTGGTAGGACAGGTACACTGAGCGTAACTCAAAATGCTACACCAGCTGTCATCAGATTTTCTCACGGAGAGAATGCTTTATCAGAGCTCCCCTGCTTATATCACATGAGTTTTGTCATCTCCAATAGAGATAATACTTTGAGGATAAGGCAACAATTACATTAAATAAAGCACAAATTACTGCTTAGGCATCGTCTCTACATACATTTTTGTGCATATAGTCCTGTCCTAGCGGGTGCTAGGCAGGTATGTAGGATGCAGACAAGCTCCGAACAGTAAACCTTAGAATGATAAATTCTAGTTACATCAATTACACACTATGCAGCTTCACATTTCCTACATGTAAAATAGCAATATAATCCTTGCTAACAGCCTTCCCAAGGGTGTCGTGAGGATTTACGATTTGTACAGCATTTTATCCATTCAAAGTGCTATGTGCAACATATTAGATGTGCTACTCACTTCTATGAGCCACCACAGGACACCTTTTTATGATGGCTAAATTCCTATGAACTTTATTTTCTTCTTTGGGTGAGAAAGGCCATTTCTCCCAAAGCATGTGATTTGATCCCTGTCCATTAGCAAGTGTTGCAAAAATGTCAGCATATTATCAAATGCTTTCAGTTCCCAAACACCATAAAATTTTCTCACTTCAGAACAGTTAAATGCATAAATGGAAGAGGAACGATTAGACTTACAGAGTCAAAAATCTTCATGATTGCCATATTCACAGAAAGGGGAAAAGGCAATCTTTCGGAAGGTATCTTCTGAGAATTTCCAGTGTCTGCTATGGTGAAAGCCAAAGATACCACAACACTACTTGAATACTGCAGAAAGTGCCCTGGTATTCTATGAAAACATTGCAGATTTTATGTTCTGTGAACTCTCCTAGGCCACGCAAGCCCAGCATAGTAATTATGAATAAACCAGTATCTAGCAAACCACTTTAAAAACATGAGGTGCTGGTTGTCGTGTCTATAAAAGCTACTGCACAAAACTAAATTCAATTCCACAGAAACTTTTTAACCAAAAGAGGGTAATTATTACTGAAAGAGAAAGAAGTTAATCTACAAATAAAAGCACAAAGACTGCTTCAGCAGTCTTGGGTATCTGTTAGGTCCAAGCTGGCCTCATCAAATTCAGTATGGATCTGCGTGAACCAACTTCATTCCTGTAGAGACGTTAGCAGGGGAGGAAGAAAAAAAATCCAAAAGCAGCAATATTTTTGTGTGACTCTTAAACAACATTGCGGTATATACATACTACTGAGCCCTTTAGTAGAACATGTAAGCTATCACACCCATCCTACTTTCACAGGATATCCAGACAGACGAAAGGTACATACGAAATTCCGTACTTTATCCATCCCATTCCAGCCTCAAAGAATTTAAGGCAATAATTTTGCTATGAAACTTTCCACAGAAGAAGAAGAAATACTTGCTTCCAACTATGTTATATGATAACTGAATGTCACTTCCCGGGTAACATGCACAGGTCACAAGTGAAATGTTACAGATCCATGAGTGCAACATCACTAGCCTACGTTAAGAAAAAATAATAAAAAGAGATCTGTATGCCCTTACAGCTAACAGAGCTATAAATTTAGCAAATAATTAACACCGGTACGATGATTATATATACAATGGTTCAGTTAGGTGGCAGAAGGAGAAAGCAGGGGCATACAGAAATAGAGATCCGAAAGAAACATCAGAATTAACAGTTCCCTCTTGTGACAGCGTTTGACAACTGTGTTTGCCACCCATACTAAAGTGGGTGGCAAAATGGGCGGCGAAACTTTAAAGTCCTGAATAAATCTATCCCGCTTAAATAAAACCCCACAGTACAGCACCCAGCACCAGGACTCGTGTAAGTAAACT
>NW_009198861.1:409-673 GCF_000690835.1 Fulmarus glacialis | reverse complement strand
TGGGCACTCCTCCACGCTGCCTTCCACACCCCGGGAGTTGTTACTGCCTAAAATATGCTCCCTCCTGTCCTCCTTCCCCACGCCGAGAGGCTCTTGCGTAGGGGCGGCACGCAGCCAGCCCGCACTGGTGCTGAGCTGTGCACACACATCCGAGCGCGCCGGTGGGTTGGCTCGAGATAGGAACAGCTGATCCCGGCCCACGGATCGGCCGTCTGCTCTGCTGCCTGTCTGACTGCTCGGGAAACCTGTCTCAGTGCGGCTGAC
>NW_009198861.1:0-247 GCF_000690835.1 Fulmarus glacialis | reverse complement strand
GGCGAAGCAGGCGGAGACGCAGCCTCTAAAGCCAAAGGAGACATTTCCCCCGGCTTTATCTCTTAAAAGAGGGCTGGTTTGCTCCGCTGGCCTCTGCGATTCCCCCATCAGCGATGGGCCCTGGAAGGTTTAATCGCCAGGTCCCCCGGGGAGGCAGACCCCCGTGGAGAGGGACGAGCCCTCCCGAGCCCTGCGCGGTCCCTGTGCCGCAGAGGTGGGGACCGTGGGTGGCGGCTGCAGCCTCTCT
>NW_009198860.1:0-1671 GCF_000690835.1 Fulmarus glacialis | reverse complement strand
CACCCATCTTGCCATTTTATTCCTAAAAATTCCTGGATCTCCTCTGCAGGTCCCTTGACCTTACTTTGTTTTCTGGCAAAACCAGCCTTCAGAAGGATTTGAATTATTTTCTTCCCTTTCTCAAAAACTTCTGCTGTTGTCCTGTCCCACACGATGATGTCATCAACGTATTGCAGGTGTTCTGGAACCTCACCCTGTTCCAGTGCGGTGTGGATCAGTCCATGGCAAATGGTAGGGCTGTGTTTCCACCCCTGGGGCAGTCAGTTCCAGGTGTACTGGATGCCTCTCTAAGTGAAAGCAAACTGTGGCCTGCACTCTGCTGCCAAAGGGATTGAGAAAAACACATTAGCGATATCAATTGTGGCATATCATTTGGCTGCCTTTGACTCCAGTTCGTATTGAAGTTCTAACATGTCTGACATGGCAGCACTCAATGGCGGCGTGACTTCGTTAAAGTCACAATAGTTTACTGGTAATCTCCAGTCTCCGTTAGACTTTCTCACTGGCCATATGGGACTGTTAAAGGGTGAGTGAGTCTTGCTGATCACTCCTTGGCCCTCCAGTTGACAACTCAGCTCATGGATGGGGATCAGGGAGTCTCGGTTGGTGCTATTTTGCCGCTGGTGCCCTGTTGTGGTAGTGATTGGTACCTATTATTCTTCAGTCCTCAGGAGCCCCACAACAGAAGGATCCTCCGAGAGACCAGGCAAGGTGGACAGCTGTTTAATTTCCCCTGTCTCCAAGGCAGCTATACCAAAAGCCCATCAGTACCATTTTGAGTTCTTGAAATACCGTCTCCTGAGGTAGTCTATGCCAAGGATGCACGGAGCCTTCACTTGCCTATCATATAGTAGGCGCTCCACCACCCAGCCTGTCTTAAGAGAAAGGCTGGATCAAATCTTTGGAAGAATGATTAAATGTTTCCTGAAGGAAGATTCCAGGTTTGAAGCCTGATACTTCCTGGAGTGTTAACACATATACACTAGGCAGCTTATACAGAACTGCAGAAATTATCTGTGCTCCATACTCCCTGCCTGAGGGTATATCAGATGCCTTCTGCAGGGGTCTGTTTCTCTCCACTGACCATATAAAGGTGCTGAGGTAGTAAGCTTAAACTTCAAAAAAATCACTTTCACAAGCACAATCTTGTCTTTGTTCTAAGTCTCTGTCATCTAAATTCCGTCTGTAGTCAATGGAGAACAGTGGATGTTGACACAAAATGATTCAGGTCATCCTGAGAAGGATGTATCAAAAAAGGTGGAGTTAACTCCTGGAAGTGTCTTTTTTCATCAGAAACTGTAGAAACACCCTCCAAATTAAACTGCCAAATAATAAAAAAAAAAAATAGAAAAAAAAAAAAGACTTCTTCAAACCAAGGCAAAAAACTGGGGAACTCTTCATAAATTTATTTTTTAGGAGACCAAGGAAGGCACGTCGAGCAGAAATGCACACTGAGATAATGTGGAGCACTCTTATAGGAGTTTGAAGATGCTAGGAATGACAGGATCCTACACCTCGCCTGTGGTCAGGAACTTTGTTTAGTTTCTTTTTCTTAGCTTCTCCAATTACATCTCATTTGGTTTCCATGTTCTTGACAAAGAAAACATTTTCTGTTTTCTTTTCTCCACTTTGAAGTTCGAATAGTATTAGAATCATAGAATCATAGAATCA
>NW_009198859.1:0-374 GCF_000690835.1 Fulmarus glacialis | reverse complement strand
TGTCAATCAAAGGGAGCTGTCAATCACGGGCTGGCCGGAGTGTCAATCAGGGGGCTGTCAATCAATCAATCAATCACCCAGCGAGGGGCGTCAGGCGGAGCTCGGCTGGCGGGAGCTGTCAATCAAAAGGGGGGAGCTGTCAATCAAAGGGAGCTGCCAGTCAAAGGGAGCTGTCAATCAATCAAAGGGGGCTGCCAATCACAGGCCAAGTGGGATGTCAATCACAGGCAGCCATCGTAGGACGGTAGAGCGGGCTGTCAATCAACCACAGCAGCTGTCAATCAATGCATGACAGCAGCTGTCAATCACTCGGGGGCGGGGGGGCTGCCAATCAATCACGGCAGCTGTGAACCAAGCAACGAAATTCTTTGGGG
>NW_009198858.1:913-13357 GCF_000690835.1 Fulmarus glacialis | reverse complement strand
CGGCTGTGTGGTGCTTCGTTGCCAACTGGAGTTAAACCACAACACAGAGTCACTTCCTAAGGGGACAACAGGTGATAACCATAATTTCCCAATGGACTATAAAGTACATCAGTGAACCTGAAGTCCTGTAAGTGCCTAATACAGTTCTGTTTTGGCAAAACTCCACTGAAGTCAACTAGAACTTCTGTTCAGTTGAAAGACAAGTTTAACACAAGCAAACCAGCTATATTATCCCTCTCTTCCTTCAGTAAGGCTCTCCCCTTATTTGCAAAAAGAGGTTTGGGCTCCATTCTCCCTAGATCCTCCCATGCTGAGTCTGGAATCTACTGGAGGCTTTGAATTAAGTTATTGAATTTGTGTCCTTTTTCTTCCTTTCATTTAGGACTTCAAGCCTAGCTGATACTGTGTTCCAAGGCTTAATTTTGTTTCATTTTTCATCTTGTATATAGTACACAGAAAAGAGCCCAGCATTTCTTGTCTAAATGCTGGGTATTTTGCTTCTGATTTCAGTGAAGCTAATTATTCAGTATGTTTAGTGGGTCTACTTTAGCCTTAGATATCCCAGGTGCTCAACTATTTATGCATTTTAATCGCTCACATTACAATGTCAACATAACGCTGTTTGCAGTACAGGCATATGAAATGGCTGTCCTCTGCAGTTGATACTCCTTCATAGGTGCTCAGCAGTCATGGCAATTGAAGAATTGGAGTTTACATGAGGGTCTAAATGCCTTGCCAGAGAGTCTTTGAAAGGTATGCTTTTTCAGCAAATGTACATAACTTGCTTTCATATACTTTAAGTTAAGCATCCAAGGTTTTGAAAATGGAGGTCACAAAGCAAGATAACTGCTGTATGAAATTAGCTGCCTAGGCTGTCACTCAGCCACATAGATTTTTGACACTAACAAGTGGGAAGCCTCGATTTTCTTCTCTCTGCCAATGCTACTGCTTTGTCACTTCTCCTTAACACTCTAACTAGTTACCCTGTGGTATTGTTTTAACAAAAGGTCAAGTCGATCTTCAACAGAAAAAAAAATGTCATTAGGTATACAGTTAACAAGAAAAGTGTATCTTACGGTCTCCTTTGATGAAAATAACTAGTGATTTATAACTAAAAGGAAGAGGAGCTTATGTTTAGAAAGCAGTGCTGTTATTTTTTCAAGCAACTTTAATGTTGCCAGCGACATTTCCCTGACTACATGTCCAGCGGGTTTAACAAGCCTTGTGCCTCCAAAGCTTTCCAGAACCTATATCTACCTTTTTCACAAGAGAGGCAGAGTGTGCATTGCTCCTCCGTGTATTTGATCTGTCTGCCACCTTCCCTGTAGTTTCAGTGTTCTTTCAAATCCTTTCGTCTGAACAGAGCTGCAAAAAGAATCAAGATAACAAGCTAGATGCTGTCTCATATTTAGATTTATCAAAACTTGAGTAACAACTAAGTGGAAAATGCGTTCAATTTTCTGTTTGTGGCTGCAATTGCATATGTGATACAGGATGTGGCTTCTAACATATCTGATACAAACGCAACAGCATATATGGGTCTTTTAAGCACCCTAAAAAGTCAATTGGCTTTGCAAGGTAAGACATGCAGCTACAGGTGAGTCCCAGCTGGCAGACATAAATATCCCCCAGGCCAAGAAAAGGCAAGAAAGATAAGCATGAAAGCAGCTCTGAGGTCAACACTTCCTTCTCTCCACCCTTTCCTGCCACTGCAGAAAAGCAGAACTGTCTGATAAGAAGGATAAAAGTGTTTTTCAACCACCCCCTTCTTGACAGAAAATAAGAGACTGATTCTGTGATGTTTGTGCCTGAGTTCGGACGCTTGTTGAGTGGGAGACACCAGCAAAGTACAGCACCATCCATGAAGACTTTTTGGCATTGGTCCTAAATAGCATGGCAATAAAATACTGTTACCAGCTCTATGTAACCACATTATTTTTTGTTTGCATCATCATAGCATCAATGGACCCAAATGGGGTAGGCACTGAAAAAATCCAGAGACTGAAGCTCAGACTCCTCTTATTTTAAAACAATAGCCAATAAAGGGACATCTATGTACCTTTGGTATTTTGTAGGATGTGTATTTCGGGTAAGGTACAGCTAGAATTTCTAAATTAAATCTCTAGCTGATCTTAAGTACCGCTTTTCAATAAAGCATGAGGAAGAGAACACAAATAGAGTGACAAAATTCAAATGTATTACTAAATAAATCGTTGGTGTTTCTATCTCTTGCAGAAGCAACAGGAGTATTGCCTAGAAGGGATGAGAATGTCAGACGCTCCTCTGCAGACCCTGCAAAAGCAGTCATGTGGGACTGAGAGCAGGAAAAGAGAGAAAGAAGGAAATGTGTTAAAGTCAATGTGTCTGATATAATATGAAAATTTTCCACTATCAACTAAATAAATAAACAAACAGTTTATAATTTGTTCTTTTCTCTAGTGAAGAGCTTATACCCGTGAAAGTACCCTAGTATAACAATTTCATCAGAAATGGCTAAAGATTCATTATCTAAACACGAACAGGACTTTCACCTTGACAAATAAAGCAAGTATTGAGTTGCATGTAATTCTCAAATGAGGCTTGACATACATACAAGACCTTACAGTTCTTCAGCTCTCTCTCCTTGGAACTCTATATAGTCGAGGATTTATTTTACAAAGGGCTAAGTACCTTCTTATGGTAAATTGAACAAAACCAGCAATCTTTGAACTCTGGCCTTGGTTGTACCAGCATGAATCTGAAGCAACCCCACTGTGTTCTACAAGTTCCTTCCAACACACAAACAAAACAGAAGTCAGGTTCTGGAGCTCAGGTCCCAGCCTGAGTTGGAAATGAGACAGATAAGTACTTTTAGCTCCATAAAAGAAAAGCTCAATATACTGACAAGATAGTCACTTTCACTTTCTTCCTTGAATTGTCATCAGGCACTGAACAATGCATATTTTAGAACTGGGAACTAATTGAAATGGATTGCTATAAGACGCTTATGAGAAGTTGCCCTTTTAATTTGTTTTTTCAAAGTAATCGTCCATATTGACATGCCATTTTGCTCCTGCAGAAGCATAGAGCAGGGACACTGCTTTTACTGTGAATCTTCTTTTTTCTGTTTTTGGCACGTATCCTAGATTTTATAATTTAATATTCCTGCCAAAAGCACTGGAAACATTTAAGAGGAACCTCATGGGATTAAGGACAAACTGTGGATTACATTCTTGGCATTGGACTACACTGGAAGCCTGCATTTTTCTTGCTGTTCCTGAATATTTGTAGGCTAATCAAATAAGACCACAGTAGAATTAAGAGTAACTTGATGTTGTTTTACTTCTTCTTCTCAAACCATCCCAGGATCTAATGCACTCCTACTCTTAGTCTAGGGAATGTGTTTAGGTCAAGTGGATGCATTTATGCTCATTAACCTTGCATATTAACAAAGTGAGAACAGGTTGTGGTGTGGCTGAGGACACAACTTCTCCTTTTTTTTCTGCACACTAGAAAATGTGTATTTGGCCATGAATCCTGCTCCTGTTTACTGATGTAAGGGGTCAGTAACATAAGGACAGCCACAGTGAATCAGACCAAATCTGTAAAAAGTCAGTCTCCTTCCTTGGACAGTGGCCAATAATGGATACTTTGGGAAAGAGTACAAAAAACAGGGCAAGATTGACTCTTCCTCTAATATGGAGCCAGAGCCAGAAGCTGGTTTTTCATCTGTGCATTTAAAAGCCTTTCTACGATTTTCTTCAGTTCCTTTTTTGAGCCCATTTATACTCCTGGTCTCCATAACACCCTGCGCCCATCAGTCTCATAGTTTGTTTCTACTGTGCTAGGTAAAAAGAACTTGCCTTTGCTTGATTTAAGCCTGCTGCCTGGTAATTTCAATAGGCACTCTGACTTCCTGTCCTGTGATAGAATAACCCTCTCGCTAATCACCCACGGACCATATGCTGAATACCAGGTCATCAGCAGTAGAACCACTATCACCACTATCAGTCCCACCACTCTCTGGTCGGGCAGGGGCTGGATTTAGAAGTACAGAAGGAGATACAGAGACAAAACAAACAACATAAGTTTTATCTTTTGCCGTCACTATACCCACAAATTACAGGGAAAACTTTCAGAATAAAAAAATACATTGAATGTCAACAGTTTCTGAACTTACTAAATAATAACCAAAGCTCTCAGAGATCTAGTACGTCTCCCTTGCAGAGTAAGCCTGGGTTTTGTACTTTAAACAAAGAAACTACTCAAGCTAATGAATGACAGCTGTTAGAGTTCACTTCCCAGTACTTCCAGGAAGGGCTGGAAAACATGCTAGCTCGGACATTTTTCAAGATCCAAAGACCTAAGCACTGAAAAAGTCAATCATATATATCAAACTGCTTGAATGCAAGCTGTGACTTGCTATCTGAGTTTATGGAGAACTTGTCAAAAAATTATACAAGAAAGTGTGCAGCAAAACTTAAAACATATTAAAACATATTAAACTGTTAAACTGGTTAAGTAATCTGTCTTTTACAAAAGTGCAATTGAAATAATTGAGCTACAGATAGCACATCCAAAACATTGACTTCAAATTAGCAAGAAATCAGTCAGTTTAAAAATTATAAGAACTTAAGAACCTTGCCTACTTCCTATATTGTAAGATTATTCTTCAAAAAAGGTGTATGGTCTCTAAAATGCTCATGCTTTCATGAAGCCCCCAGAGTCATCCAGTATATAATATTGCTGTAATCCTGTGACAAAACTGCCCTGAAAATGTAACAGGAACAAGTTAGTATGTTTTTAGAGCAGTATCTTCCACAATTCCACAGACTAATAGAAAATATTAACACTGATATATGTTTTTGAATTATCTAGAGAAATGCTACAGCAGTATTAAAAATAACTCGCTTTTCTGTTACATTGGACGGTTCAAATAATGCTCCACAAGTTTACTGGACTTGATGCATAGTTCTAGGATAGGTTAATATCGTATGTCTAATATCCCTTCCTTTACTTCTTATAGCTAAATATAAAATGAGAAAGAAATGGATCACAATGATAGAGGAGGTCACACTGATATCAGGGCGAGGCAACGGAACAACTATTCAGGTAATGCATCATGAATGTATCCTCCACTTTCCACAGTTAACAGATGTAGCCCCTTATCTGTTTAAGACAGAGACTGTAAAAACACTAATAATTGATTAAAGCCCAGTTTTTAAATGCATTTTGATACTGTGCAACTTAACTTTATAACCTAAGAGACAGCCTATCTTAAGAATCAATAAAGGCAGGTAGGGCCCTATGTCCCATGGTTTTCACATGGCCCCTTGTTTTAAAAATAAAAGCCATCCTATTACATCTTCCTTTGATAGGTGAAAACAAGATAACTTCTCCAAGGCCTCTTATTAAGAAATCTAGAGGGAGAAATTTTGTTTCTCCAGGAAGCAGGCACAGTGCTGCTGTGACTGGTCAGTATCTCACACTAATGGAGAACGAGGAAATCCAGAAGAGAGTAAAAGCCTGAAACTTGTGAGAGAGGAAAATTTGCAGGAGGCTTCCACATGTAAGAGTAGCAAACAGCTCTCTTGTGAAAAGTAGACTCAGAAAAACAACCCTAAGCACTTGTGCTTCCACAAGAAACAGGGCCCTTGGGGAAAACCAGTGATGAGCATGTGATAGTCTAGCCAAGGACTTTGAAGGCAGTTTTGAAGAACAGGGGAAGGAAAGCATCGGGACAGGGCTCTGGGTTTTATTATGCTGAAAAAGAATAAAACTGAAGAAGTATCCAGAAGGGGAAGATAATGCAGTGCTGAGATCCAGTATTGTTTGGGACACTGTTTCATTTAAAAGCTGAAAAGACAATGAAATCGCACAGAACTCATGACAACGCATGCTCTGGCAAGAAGGCCAAGTTATATAAATAGACAAAAAAGGAAGTCTGATGCCGAGGTGGTGCAGCTGCCCTACGACATCCTACACCTTATCAGCATTTTTGAGATCTCTGGTAAGGAGTCGTACAGAGCAAGTTCTTAGCAGACACTAGTATCAGTAAGAAATTGATTCTGTGGCTTTCAGTATGCTGGCCTGCTCCTCATTTGAGTCTATTTTAGTCCTTGCAAGCCACACCGTACCCAGCAGGGCTCCCCTGAAGTAGTTCAGCCCACTTGGGAAAACTAACTTTTAAAAAACATTAGTGGTTTCCAAACTAACTGTCATAAACTGCCCCCAGAAGCTTCTGTTCTCTGCCCTTGCTGTCCGCTCTCCCTCAAAGTACACCACCTACATTCATCCGTACGGGGGCTCCTCCACTTCTCCAATCCAGCCCAGTCCCCAGAGTCCCTGCTCATAGACTTGTCTCTGCGGTCCCCAGTCTCATCTCCAGAGTGATTATTTCTGCTTTGGTGACATTGCTCCGTTCACAGAGTTAGACCAATGTGAGATGAAAGATTAAGAAACTCAGGCAACAAAGGAAGTGAAAGTTGTGATTCAACAGATGGTGATTCCTCTTAGACAAGACTAAAATCAGACTGCTGTCAAGTCATTTATTGACTGGTCTTTTAAGGTGCTCTTTTTCAAACCAGACACAAGAACAGGCAGTGACAAAACATTGTTCTTTGTTTCTCAGAGTTTTGAGAGAAGAAAAAATTGCTCAAGACAGTGGGTTAATTTAGAAATCCACTAACCTGTTGATGAAGATCTGCAGTGTTTCACTTAAGAAAGACATGCATTTCACGGGTAAGCAATGTGTTCCTGACTCATACTTTGCACATGGTGACAGTGGTCACCATACAAGGAGCTAGTGGGCTAGGATTCTCCACCCTGGTGAAGAGACACCTTTGGGAGGCCTGATGGCATGGATAGGAACAACTCTTCACTGTCTCTTCAGATATTCAAGAACCAGGAGCCACCAATGAAGCTAACAGAAGCTGGGTTCTAGACAAGCCCTACAGATCACAGAGCTCCTTGCTGGAGGATTTCCTAGCTGCAGAAAATTCTCAAGGGAACTGAACGAGCATTTAGAAGAGACATCTATTGATAGTCACTAACCAGGTTCAGGAAATCCCTGAATTGAAAACACACATAGGCTAGGAGAGTATCCAGGAGAAGTATCATGCCTCATTCTTCTGCTTCCCCGGTGTCTGCTTTTAGGTTTGGTTGGCTTTTAGTCAGCCAGCTCAGTTTGTACTTGGTACAACATTACCGATCTGTTCTTGTGCACATTACAAGGGCTGAACCTGTCCCCTCAGTACCATTCCTGCCCTGGGGAATGTGGCAAGTCTCGCCAAGGCCATTCCTAACCATGCTTCTTGTGCACTAGAAGCACTTGTACAAGAACCAGATCCTCTTGCTGAGTTTCCTGCAATTCTGCTCTCAGAGGATCTCCCACCTGCTCTCCCATCATCTCTTCTTGCAGCCACACCGCTGTCCCCACAGAGCATGTGTGCTTCCTCACCTGCTGGCCTGGGTAGGTGTGAGCTAGGCAGGGCTTCCCTGAGCTTGGACCAGCTCCTTCCCGGAAAGCACCCTTTCACATGCTAAGCTCCTGGCAAACCATGAGACAGTGAGCTTGGGGTCATTGCTGGAGATGGGGAGCAGGCAGATGCTTGGTCTGAACCAGTCTGATCATTTGTACATCTGTACTTCAAAGGCACAGCCCTCACTGACACCCAGGGTCATGCATGTGGGGTGCAAAAAGAGCCTTTGGATCATTGAGAATTATAACTGTTTTGAAAACAGAAGAAATATTGATGAATAACCTTAGAATCCAACCAGGTTTCTGTGCTGAGGTAACAAACCGCATTCTACCTTAGCCTGTTCTGCATTTCATACCCACCCTGCAGGAGAGGAATGACTACATTAGATTTAAACCAATGGAGAAAATCAGGTCTGATAGTTAGATCTGGTCATTGAATAAAGGCCATTGCAAAACCTGTAGTTATAACTTCTATGAACTAACAGCATGCGGAAAGAGTATTTCTTACTTGACTTACTTAATGTAATAAGCAGGCCTTATCATTAGTTTTCTGGAGGCAATACAGGAAAACCAGTTTATCTTCTTTTTCATAAAATTCCTGCCTAACCTTTATCCCTGCAGTACAGTGTAAGTGTAAGATTAAGACGGTGCATTAAGCCTACGGTTCCACCAGACGGTAAACCAGCCCCCCAATGCCAAGTTAAAAATGCCATAGCCAGGAACCATTGTGAGTCCCAGCTTCTAAATGACCACAACACTGCTCGTGTACTGTCTCTTGATTCTTACACTGGTCACCTTCCTTGAAAGCGAGGGTGGGCATAGCACCTTCTTCCATGGAAACTGGTTTCCCGTCCTAAAGCTCTCTGTTGATTCCCCACATATGCATCGCAACCCTCCCTGCCGCTAGTCTTCCTGCTAATGCCATCTTGGGCGGTGGCACTGATATGGCTGCTACTTCCCTAAGACTTCTATTTTAATAACTGCAACTACTAAAAAAACCTGCTGAATATTATATGATGTTCACTTACATGTGCCTTACAGAAGTCTGATCAGCAAGTGCACATTGTGAGATTCTCCGATTTAAAAATCTTGAAAACCGCAGCAAGCTGTACAAAACAAATGTGAACAATTACAAAGTTACTGGTGTGAATATGATTTAGTCCAGCTGAGGAAAGATGACCTAGAACCTAACGACATAGCTTTCATCCTGCCACCATGCCTTACACCAGGAAAGGTTATGGACACACAAGATACTAAGACAGGACTGCAGCTCTTTTAACCGAAGTTGCTGTGGTTACCACAGCCACAGAGAAAAATTTTAGCATCTCTCTCTTGCGAGAGTGGGAAAGACCTTATTTTACACCGTGATAAAATGTGTAGTGCTTTCTAACAGCCTTAGAATCAAGGCTTCTTGATGGGCATTACTGAACTTAAGGGAGCATAAGCTCGTGATTTTAGATCTACAAGTTCAAAGTTCAGTTCTGCAGTTATACAGGCGCACTTCAAAGACTATAAATCTCTGGAGCTCTGTAGAGCTGCCCAGAGAGTAGGGCACACTAGCACAGTGTATGTCTGTTACTCAGAAATAGCTACAGACACAAGTCTCTTAAGACTCGTGAGCTAACTCAGCTGGTCCTTTAGCTTAACCATAAACAACGCACTGATTATTCCAGGGAAGACGGAAGGGTGTGTATTTTGGCTTCTGGATGGACCTTCATAACAGCAAACATTACATTTAGTCTGTATAAACAGCTACAGTGGCTGCAAGAAAAAAAAAAAATTATGACACTAGGGCAGAGGAGTAGTGTGTTTGACCTGGATCTCGGTACAAGAAAAGAAATAGGGAATCCACTTCAACAGATCACTTCTGCTCATTCCTTCTCTTTCCTTGGAAGCCTGGGAGAGAGGTTGTGCTTTGGCTTTTTAGCCTTGATGAAACCACATATGCAATAGCTATGGTTTTAGAAAATTCGTGACGTTTTTTGAAGAGTGTTATATAATAGCAAATCTGAAGGCAGAGCTGAAGAAAGGGCGCAGAGGAAGCAGGAAAACAACGGACAGACCTCTCATTGCAGGGAAGATTGTAGTACCTGACCTGGAATACTAGTACATTTCCAGAGGAGGTTGCATGCAGCAGATTTTACGGCCTGATTGTTAGTGCAAACCTTTCCAGGGGATTCACTCTCTTTGGGCAATGCTACATTTCACTGTATCTCTTTTCTTTTATTAACTTTGTAAAGATGATCAAGTGTTAGAGGAAGAAAGGCTTTCCTAAGGCATCTCATAACTTCTCTTACCTTCCAGGAGGTAGCCTGAAGCAATTTCAGCACAGCAGCTTCTTATTCTGTGGTTACCTTTTCCCTCCTTCATATACCCAGGGGAATCAACCCTGCATTAAAAAAAGAAAAGAAAAAAAGGGGGATTCCTATGAACCTGACATCCAGACAAATTACTGAGATGACTGATATAGAAGGAAAGGTTTTCATCTTTCTCTTACAACCTTCACATCACCTACTGTTTCAGCTCAGTCCCCAAAGTTTTTATTTCTCTCTGACACATACTGAAATACTAACTTAATTCAACTTATACATGCAAAACCTTTGAGCTGGCCTCTCTTAAACAAGAGTACTTGTCCAATTTTGCAAGCCCTCAGCATCACTTTGAAGTCACAATCAAGGCTTTGTGTGATACAGTAAACTGGATGAGATTGGCTCTTCTAACTTTAGAAGTAATAGAAATGCCAATTTGATGGGGAATTTTTCTGTTCTCAACGAATCTTTTTGTTCCAATTTTCTGATAAACAACTGCACTAATTCACTGCTCAAAGCAAAAGTATTAAACAGCCTCAGTGAAAGCATTCCGCCTGTCTTGGTCTGAATCAGACCTGATCATGCTTCACTACCTTAGAACATGCAGTATCTCTTGTTCTTTTGTTAATACCCTTTTTGCGCATAAATTCTCATAAAAAAGAAAAACAAGGTAGACAGTACCTAAATACATGCAGCAGAGAAGATTCAGCACTCTTTTCAAAGTACAGGTAAAAAAAAAAAAGTAAGTAAGTTAGCAGTATTATTTTCTTCACTGGAGGTCACCTTACATAAAACTGTTGTTCAAATCTTCTTCTTGAAATCACTGTAGCCCTACAACCTTCTCTAGAATCACACTCTTTGCATCAGTAGAGGTTTTGGCTACAAAGCAAATCTAAATGGCTTCACTCTCATTGAAAACAAAACACACCATAAGACCATCACTACCACAACACATGCAGGTATGAAAATGGATGACCCACTAAGTGATACAATATTCAAAGTCATCTCAGCATGTAAATTTTCAATCAGACTTTAAAAATTGACATTGAGATTTCAAAGGGAAGTCAAGACCTTGGAATTTCACCTACCCCACTAAAAAAGGGTAAGGTACGTTTCCTCAGATTCAATTCTTGCATTGTTCAAGCAAATGCAAGAACCAATTCCAGGTTTTCCTTTTGGCTTTGATTGAAGCTCCAAGTGCCTTTTTCCCCTTCCTTTTGTATTTCCAAAGAAACAGAAGAGCGCAGAAATTCAACAGCAGACACACAAGCTGAAAGCCCCCACCCCTCACACCAACACTATGCGCTGAAAATGCAGATCAAAATGTAAGCTGTCATTTTCTTGCTTCTTACCACTGTTGAGCATCTCACACATGTCAGTACGTGCTCTTATTCTCAGTACTGTAGACAGACGGAAGCACACTAGTTCAAATACTGAAAAGGAAGCTTGAGCTACTCTCTACAATGCTACTTTTACTGGCCAGCACAATTTGGTTGTACACATATAAACAGGGTTACAAAAAAATCTCTCCTGTGCAAGGTGCCATTTTTGATGCCCTGTCTGCTAATGCACCTTCCCCACTGCTGCAACGGGAAAGTACATGGCATTTGGCTGAAGTTTCAACCTTAAACTGCTGTTAGAGAAGAGGCCCTCACAAGGAGTTAACGTGAGAGCATTCAGCACAGAAACAGTTGGAGCGTTTTACACTCTCCTCACTCCTCCTCACCTCCACTAGAAAGTGCAACCTAATCACGCTTCAGCGTCCAGCCCGAGAAATCCTAGTCTGTAAAGCAGTCATGCTTCTAAAATTCAGCAGCAAAAGCAAGACGCTGACCTAACAATGTGGTTGCAGCAAAGGAAATTCTCACTAGATATGAGAAAAAATTCTTCCCAGTGGGGTGCTGGGGTGCTGGAGTGCTGGGGCAGGAGCCCAGGCACCACAGGGGAGGAGGTTTTCCATATGCAGCCAGACAAGAAAGGCCCTGCGCAACCTCATCCAGCCTGGGAACGGTGAAGCCCTGGGGTTGGACTAGAGACCTCCAGAGGTCCCGTCCAGCTGAATTACCAGATGTTTCAAAGTTTGCACTCAACCCAATACAGAAAAAAATCATCAAATGCTCATCAGCATGAATGCATCTTACATGTTTTTTGGCCTCAGCATTTATTTATTTTTTCCATTATAGTAGTGTCTAAGAAACCCACTCAAAGAGCAGAGCTTTACTACAGTAAGTACCATGGAAGTGCACAATGCACAATGGTTATCATGAAAATAGGTAAATCCAGTGGATGCATTTCAAGAAGAAACTGAGCTATCACAGCCAGCCCTGGATAAAGAACTGTGGAATTTGCTGCTTAGTGCAGCCAAATTAAGCAGACTTACCACAGCCCCTAAGATGGTAATGCCTTTCTCCCTCAGCCACAGATCTCTCCTGCAAATAATGACACACTCCTTCCCTCACTCCTATCACCAGGGCCTCAGGTCTCCTGGCTCATCAGGGATCCTGTCCTCCAGCTGATGGCAGAAGAGAGCTCAGCTCAGAGGTCTCCTTCCCTTCTTGCAGAGCTTCAGCAGCTTCACAGCATCCTCTGCTGCCAAAACGCAGAATCAGATCAGAAATGAAGAAATGAACTAAGCCTTCGAGTGAACATTATCACTTTACACAGACCTCTTCCCCC
>NW_009198858.1:0-882 GCF_000690835.1 Fulmarus glacialis | reverse complement strand
CCCCCCCCCCGCCCCGAAATTACCCTACAATGAAAAGAGACAGATAACTAAGCCCTGATCCGTATCAGGGACAAATCTCCTTGCCTTCCACAGAGCAACCCTTGAAACTGATCTCCTCTTGGGTACTACAGGTGCAAAACAGTCCTGAAATACCAGAAGCTCACTGTTTCCAAGGAACAGCCCCATACCAGAGTACAAACCTTGCAGGGCTGGCCTTTCGAGGTAGCTGTTATTTTTCTCAGCCTAACCCTCATTTGAGTCCTCAATCAATGACAGGTTTAATAAATGCCATTAGTTATTCGAAAGTAATAATATGTTTAATTAAAAAAGTAAATCAGCAGTTTGATTTGAAAGAAAACTCTCATAGCTCTGTTCAGCACAGTACCATTGTCAACAGCTACACTGTCCCTTATGTGTTTGCTTGAGGAAAATTGTCATTTTATTTGTTTGCTAAAGGCTTTTGTCATTGTGCTAGTTGGTTTGTTGTACTGTCCCACTGTTGATACAGCTGATGTCGAGGCAGCTGAGAAAACAGAAAATCATTTTAATGGATCTGGTGCCAATGGATCAGCACCAAGAAAATCAAACTCTGAACTGTAGGATGGTGCTATGCAGTACCTTTCAATATCTGGCTCTACATAACCCTTCTCCTTATTACTCTTATTCTATTCAGAAAAAACCCAGTGCTTCAACTTTAGAAAGAACCAAGAAGGCATAAGCATGTGCCCTCTCAAATCCATGGGAAATATTCCCATTGCACTTAACTGGCGGTCCCACAAACTGGTCAGATTCCAAAGAAATCACTACTGCGAGTATAAAACCAGCAATGCCATATGCAGGTGGGCAACTCCACTCGGTTCATAGAAAATACATTTTTACTCC
>NW_009198857.1:0-227 GCF_000690835.1 Fulmarus glacialis | reverse complement strand
GAGGTGGCGTGTGGCTCCCGCCAGCGGGCCTCCCCCTACTGCAAAAGGCACAAACAGCGGCCAAACGGACTGACTCGAAGCAGACCATTGCCATCGCTTTTTGCATGCAGAGCTTTGCTCCGGAGGGTTTCTCACTGCCGGCCGGGAGCAATTTCTCCCCAGGGTCACCAGGACAAGGGAACAGCGGCAGTGGAAGGGCCCAGGTCCCTGAAGCTGAGGGTTACCAG
>NW_009198856.1:0-30910 GCF_000690835.1 Fulmarus glacialis | reverse complement strand
TATATCATATATATATATAAAAGAAGAAAACAGAAAAACTGGAGAAGGTAAAAAGACATGGTAGACAAATGATTAAAGGATTAGAAAATATGCTTTATAGTAAAAGAGTCCGTTTAGCTTACAGGAACATGGCTAAAGGACTGTCTGATGTCATTTGCAAGTATATCCATAGGAAAGAAGTTTGGTAGGAGTTGCAATGTTGCTGACTTCCTTAGAACTTCAGCTCTGATCAGAACAGATTTTCCTACGCAGACTAACTGCACAAGTATAATGAGAATCACCGAACATGAATTTTGACTGATTTTTTTATTTTTTTTAAGTTAATAGTATTTACTCAGACTGCGGTGGATTTTTCATTTTTCAAATTAAAATCTTCTCCCAAATGTCCTAGTTCAGTCAAAAATTAGTTTAGGGAAGTCTCAGAGAAGGGTCTGCAGTCAATGTGGGAACCAGGTGACATCATCAGTATCCAGAAGATGTAAAGGTGTAAGGAAACTAAAAGTGGCAATATGCACTGGCTCAGTTTGGAATTGCTATTGCTCTCATCTAAACCCAGAATGAAACTGGTTGTGCTTTGTGATTCTTCTTCCCTTCTCATGACCTCGTCATCCCACATTACTTGGATGGTTGATAAGCTTTTTCTTGAGTTTTCCACTAGATTTTGTTATGTACAATACATCCATATATTAACTGTCTCAGATACTCAGGCAGCGAAAGTTTGAAGTGTGTCTCTGTTTCTGTACTACATACATGTGAGCCAAACTGTGTGATAGATCATGCTCAATGCCTGTGTTTGGTTGTCCAAGCAGCTGCTGGTTTTGAATTGCCAATCTTATCTTGAAGAAACATGTCTTGTTCAGTTCAGAACCAGGTAGCTTATCTCACCTCTGAGACTGCACATCAACCTGAGGTCTGAAGTGAAATGACTTCAGTGCTATCAGATCAATTTGCTGCGAGCAGCTCACATCACAATACCAGCACACATAATTCAGCTGGCTTTGGCAGTTTGCTCAGGAGAGAGCTAGGCCTACATTTGCAGGAGCACTGAATTATTTCTTCTCTCTGGAGACGGAGAGTCAGAAAAGATCCCTTCAGGTCAGGGTTGAGACTCAAAAGGAAGCCAGCAATGAGGCAGCTAAATTTTACTTCAATATGCTGGGCATGCAAAACTTTTCAAGGCTAAAACAGTGAAGGTCAAGATGCTAATCTTCTCAAGAACAGACGATCATAGAAACTAATGTGACACATCCAAAGATTGCATGTGGCTTCCTGATTATCCTACTTAATAATTGCTTTCTCTTAAATTAGAGTCCTTTCTTTTCTTGGCAAATAGTAACATTTATTCTGTGAGTATCCAGACATGTGGTTGATCAGCTCAAAAGAGTTTTGTTTTGTTTTTCCTTTTTAGACACAAATGTATTGCCCTTCACAAACTTATTTCATGATAAAGACGTGCTCGACTATTTTTGACATTTAGCAAGCATACAGGCTATACAGGTAATGTGTTGTTTTCCTTTATTACTGACAATCAAGTTTTACTTTCCTTTCTGTAGCATTAAAAAGTAGCTTTAGCAGAACATCTGTCAAAATATTTACCTCCTAGGCCACCAAATTTGATGTCAGTATTTGTTTAGTATTTTAATTTCTATGTTATCAATACCAGAGGAAAGCAGATGATAGCAAGACAGTACATTATGCATCCCACAAGTTACAATAAAATAACAATTTTGATTTTTGGCACATCTTGGGGTGTCTCCTTAAATGTGTGTGAGTAATAAGTCAGATTGACAGTGATCTTAATGCTTACAGGACTGATGTATCTAAGTGCTATGTTTCTTTAAGGTAAACACTGGTGTTAGCGCAGCACTTTCCAATGACTGCTTTTAATTTAAATCAGTTTGGTAGGTATTGACAGTTGTCAGGTGGATTGAGGGGGTTTTTTTGTTTGTTTTTAACCCCAGCTGCCATGAGTTGCTCTCAGATCATAAATGGGGCACATAAAAAGGCCCTCAAAATTGCTGACAATTATCACTCTGTTAGTCAATCTCTGCAGAGAGACTATGGACTGAACAGGTTCAGAGAAGCTTAACTTTTTTCTGTCTCCCTCCTTTTTCCAGGTAAGCTTGGAAAGGCTGGTGAAGAGGAACTTGTTTGGTAGGTTAGCTAAAACTCATTTGCTAACACCATCATCTCTACCCCCTGCTGTGAACAAGACAATGCTATTTGCATTGGGGCATACTTAGTATTTTTCTGCAGCTTTAAATATAATAGACATACCCTATATGTTAATGCAGGATGGGGGAGGAAGGATTAAAAAAAAATCACAGATTTTTCAAATGCCAGAGAGATATTGTATGAAGGAAGCATTATGGATGAGAGATGGTTAGAATTATTTTGCTAAGCCCCTACCCCCCTCATGCCCCTGCTCTTGTTATCAGCTCTGAGGCAGGGAATATCTATTCTCCTTTCACTTATCCATATTCTCTCTGATACCTTTCACTTACCCACATACATTGTGTTCCCCATGGAATTTTTCATCTTGTTGTAAAAATGACGCTTTCAGGGATATGACTGTAGAGGCTGAAATGTTGATTACCTAGCATTAATCATTTCTGGAAATACCAGTGTCTAAAGATGCTAGTCCTCTGGTGTGCATATAATATGCATGGAGAGGGACAGACTGATAGGGTGTGTGGGAGTGCGTGGGACAGGGGAGGAAGAAACAGTACATATTTACTCTTGGCCATTTTGGCATTGATTTATCCTTTTGTGGTCACATTTAAAAAATATTGTTGACTTTCCACTCTGGTTAATTAACTAAAGGAGTCCTCCTCATTTGGTGGTGCTCTCCACTGGTTTCATTAATATGTAATGAAATTTCCCCTTGTGTCTTTATTGTCAATGTTTGAAAGCACATCTGCAGGGAAGGCTCTATACCATCAGTCTGGAATCCCACTTCCCTCTCAGCTGCTTCTCTCTGTATTGATGGCATACAGGATAAACAGAACAAGTTAATTTGTAATCTTAGGTAGAAAATGATAGCTGCACTGTTTCTGTCATTGAGCACTCTGCCAGTTTAAACAGCTGATTAGTCAGCTTCTGTGGAATCGATCTGAATCAGTTCCACCTGCGTGCACCCACCAGCAGCCACTTTATTGTAAATCAATCATTCTGAAAACATCTCACAAAGGGGCCAGTCCTCACTAACAAGCCATCAATTTAAACTGTCTGTCTGGAGCACTCTAGAAATTAGAAGTGCAACAAACATTTATTCTAAAATTATGGAGAAGTTGTTTTGTTTTGTTTTGTTTTTTAAACCGCAGCCTGTAAGTATTTGGTGCTGGTGGTGATTTTCTTACTCTTTTTTTTTTATTATTATTCATATGCATCAGGTCACTTTTCAGACATCCCAAAAGTGTGGGTGCTTTCTCGTAGGAAAAAACAATAGGTTGAGAATTTTAAGAACAATGGATGGAATGGATGGCCTTTATTACTAGAAGGCAACATTAACAGTAACTCAGAGACTTTATATCCTGCCCTTGTACCCCTTGGGTGTTAAGATCGATCCCCAGAGTCAGAGAAGTTCTCCTTATTCTTTGACATGATGAATTGCTAAATTTTGCCTGTGCAGAGAGTGGGTCTTCCAGCTGGCAGCGGTTGGAGAAGCTGCCCCAGGGGGGAGATACAGATATATGGCTTGGCCTCCAAACTCTTCCTTTAAGACACTTCATACTACCCTAAATAAAAGAGAGTGGAGAAGGTATAGTCTACCTTTTTTTTTAATTGGCCTGTCTGGGCATTTCACTTATGTCAACAAAAAAGCTGTGAGAATCATGTTTTCAGGTTGAGTGCATTGTTTGGAATCTCTGGAGTCTTATTCAGCTTGAGAAAAAAATATGGCAGCACTTAGTTTGCAAGGTGTAGTGCAAAATACTGCATACAATGTTATGCTGTGTAATTACACATTGCCACATGATTGCATTGTCAACACTGTGTCTGATTACAAGGTAACTGCTTAGTTACTAATTTTGATGCAAAGCCTCTCAGAGACTTGCATATTAAACAAGTGTCCCACTCTTGGAAATATAGTCAAAATAAAAGTTAAATGAGACCTCATGTGATTCTATGGAAACTAATTTTGCACTCAGATGATGCTGGGCCTGATGTATCTCTGATTAACCTCAGCTGAAATTCTTTCATTTATCCTCTCATTTATTGTAGGGTACTTTGGTGAGATACCTCTTATCAAACAGTGTAGAGTATTCACAGCAAGTTTGGAGCTTCAGCTTCTCCCTCTTGCAGGGTTTGAATGTGAGGGGGTTTCATACATTTAATATGGCTGTATGTCTTGCTGTCTTCCAGCCCACACATGTGACTTCTGCAGTTAGTCTCTCTAACCAACCTTACTTATTTTTAAAAAAGTGATAAATATGAACAAGGCAACATTAGCTGTTAATCCACATCATTACCTTTTGACTTTTTGACTATATGGGTATCCCCCCAAAATGTACCATGTTACTATTAAAAAGTAGAGTGGCGGAAATTTGGGTGACATGTCTCTTACATGTACTTTGCTAACACCCATTTATGTGTCAATCAGCTGTCACTGAGGGGACAGGCTGTGCCTTTACATTAAAGCTGCAGAACACGGCAGTGCTCCCTTTCCGAGCACAAATCCTGCTTTTCCTTGCCCGGTGGTCTCATGGAGCTTGGGAAGCCTCTTCCTTCTCTGTTGCAGAAATTCCCTTCAGCAGCCTGTTAGAAAGGGAGACGAGTGAAAAGTTGTGGGACTGCCTTCTCCCAGTCTTGTCTCCCTCTGGCTTTTAGGCCACAGAGGGCAAAACATAAAAAAAGTTCAGTAATCATGTCCTCAGGTGTTGCACTCAAGATGCTCTGAAACTGTGGCAGGGTTGATATTACTTAAATTTGGAACCTGTGCCAGAGCTCATTGATTTCTAATCCAAGCCATCAAACACGAGAAACTATTTTGGCAGGTAAGTGAGCTGTTTCTGGGCTGACAGAGGACAAGATGCGTGTGCGATCCTCTTTCCTGTATAGAAAGTTTCCATGCAACTTCTGTGCTGTTAGGGCTTTCTCACTTTTCTTCAGAGGACATTAGCAATTCATTCAGTTAATGAGACTCCTGCTCCTCAGCTTACTTCCAATGCTATTTTCAGACAGAGCTGGTCCAGCTGTTGCTGAGTCTGTAAAGGTGCTCTGTTTAAATGACGACTTCTGGTATGATGGGCTTCTGCTACACAAGCAAGATGACCACTGTTTGGTCTTATCAGTCAACTCGCATTTTTACACAAGTAATATCTTTGCCAGTGATGGCCATGACTTCTATTTAATTCGTTTTGTACTATCTGATCATCAGCAAAATCCCTGAGCTCATTTGTCATCGTGATATTTATAATGACAGGGTTTGAATGGAATGTAGGTACCACATAGAAACTGTGCAAGACTGGTTATGGTTTCCTGGAAGGGGAATGATTTCAATCCAGAGATGAAAAAATAGGAAAAAAACCCCTTCTTACACCTAGTTAGGAAAATAATTTATTTCTGTATGTGTATTATTTACTGTCTGCCCACTCCCTTTACAGAATTATGCTGTATATCCTTAACCCAGTTCCATGCGCTACCATCAGGGTGTGGATCTTTACTTCTACTTAGTCCTCCTGTGGCTACTTAAACTTGTAAAAATCACCATTAGAAGCAAATTCCCCATGAGCCAGCAAACTATGGATGCAGTCAATGTATGTCTCCATGACCATGTAGCAGATTTCGTCACCTCGGAATCATGAGTCACCACCTCGGAATTCCATCAGTGTTGCCCAGAAGATAGTCCATATTATCCAGTGAAGCAAATACACTTACAGAAAATGTAAGTTAAATCACATATGCACCATAATGATTTTAAATTAAAAAAACCCAAACAAACGAAACAAAACCTCACAAATAATAGAAACTTCTAATTACCAGGAGGATGACATTTCTTTAAATACCTGATTATGTTACCCTGATTCTTTGTGAAAATGTCTTCAGAAGAAAAGTCTGAGAATTAAAATGAATAGTTCTACTGGATACTAAAAATTGTAACTTAACTGTAGAGGCACTGATATTCTGGCTCCTGAGGTGATATCGTGATACCTGGTCTGTGACTAGGGCTCCCAGGACCTACAACAATACAAATAATAACACATTATTACCTATGACTAAGGTTTTTTTTTCAGCTCACAAAAGTAATACTGCCAATAATCTTCCCAAATTCTGTGCTTTCTCTCTCTGATACAGTTGCCTCCTATCTGACGCTGAGTTCTGTGTCCTGTCGGTGCAGGAAGATATGGCTTTAATTACCTATTTGGTTTATTACTGCTATTTTAATATGACAATTCTGATGATTTTACAATGTGTACCCCACTTGATCCTGCATATGGAATGTCTCACCATAGACACTTGAAGATCATCATGAAAGCTGTCTCTTGGAGACATAGGGAAGAAGGAGATGTTACAAAGCAAGGACTTGTCTGCTTCCAGGGTAAAGGCAATAGGAAAAAAGGTAGTCTGGGACAGTTACACAGCTCAAACTCAGTACAGCAGAAACATATGCAAAGCAATTTTAAGCAGTGCAATTCTGATTCTGAAATTATGGCACAGGTTAAAGAAAGCTAAGCTATGTACATAAGCACGGGCTTAATAAGGAGATAGCATAAGTTAGCAGAAACATTGATACATTCATGAAATACTGACACAGACTAGTTTGTCCAGCTCTGGTATTCTACTGGTCTTCTCACGAGATGAGAATGTATTAATGTGCTGTTATTGGTAGCTCTACAAATTATCTTTGGCATGTTGCATGAGTTACGTAGCGACTGCTGGGTGCTTATAAGGATCTTGTTTCTCTTTGTGCTCTTTATAATAAGGCAAATGCTTAAATGAACAATGCATTTCAGTATCTCTTTCCTGAGTTATTTTTTGCTAATTAGGACTTCTCTCTTCTGTGTTCTTTATTTGTTGGTGTTGAGTGCTTTGCACTACCTTGTAACTGTTAGTATATTTTTTACTACTGTCTTGCTGCTAGTTAGCAAGAATGTTATGCATTGATGTTATTGGACGGAATGCTCAGGGGGTACAACAAGAGGGTACAAATATAATTTTTTTGGTTAATGACAGCAATTTCTAGAATGCTTAAAATGGAAGATGAATATGAGGAAAAGTGCAAACATGGTTACTTTCAGATTATTTAATTTCATTATCACAGGATGCTGAGTTATAATAAATTACAGTTGTAATGCCCGCATTAAACTGATACTGAATCATAACTGCATCAGTCGAAAATATAATGAAAATTACAACTACTATGTGGTGAAAAAATATTTTAATAGAAAGAGTTGGCATTAGCTTATTGAGGGAGATTGTTGATATCTGTAGGCATCTAGCTCGTAGTAGCTACTTCTGAAAATTTGATTTGCAAAATCTCTCAGGAAACTCTAGTCTGACCCTAGTGGCTGACTTACTGGTTGTGTTTCAGTACATTTCAGGATGAAATGGGACAACTGAACACAGTGTAATATGCAGAGCCATCTATCTTCCCTTCCCCATCAAATAGTTGATGCATTATGGATTTTTTTCATGCTTTTGATCAGGAAACAAGTAAGGAGGTGACTAGCAAAGACAGAATAATGTGTGTGATGGGGCAATGTGGTTTTATTGAGCATAACAAGTTGCAATATTTTTTGGGGACCCTGGTATGCAAGACCACACCGTGGGATGTGCACACTGGCAGTCTGCGAGACTGTGCAGATCTCTCTTGAGATGTCAGAGTTCCCTGGCATGAGGTGTTGACTTCCCTAATACAAAGCAAAACCCTGGGCACATCTGCCATTCCAATAGCTGCCAGAGTCTGGAAGAGCTGCATTAACCAATATAAAAAAAGCTCGGAAGTGCAAGAAGTTGCATTGCAGGTACAGCTAAAGTTATTAGCGTGATGATAGCTTGTGCACAAGGGACCAAAGGGCTGAAAAATGAAAACAGCTCCATCTGTCCTTGCCAAGAGGAACCAAAGTAGAAAATCACAAATTTCTTATTGTATTTAGTACACAAGGTGTATGATCCCTTGGGTGGCTTGGTTAGATTTCCAATATAAAAAAGACACTTACTAAAACAGTGAAAAACTTCCATAATTTTAATCCATACTTATCCATATTTTTTCCTAGTCCATCAGTGGCTAGAACACTTTCTGTTGTAGCTCACCCACAATCTAACTGCATATGTACTATAGCATTGAAAGGGGCTCCATTATATGCTATTTGGGGCTTCATATTTATTATCTTGCAGCATTAATTGTGCTCAGTTTGCAAGCAAAATAAACTATATTTACTTTAAATGCCAATTCTGCAAATTTGACTTGGGAACTGGGAATAACAGTTTCTTTTTGGAACTGTATTTTGACCCTGACAATAAAAGTGAGAATTGGCAGAAATTTCTGTAGCTCAGTTGAAGCAATTCTCTGGTCCAAAGTCTAAATAGAGAACATATTTCAAAATAGTATGGATTATGTGTGAACTAAAAAGGATTGCGCTCCAGTCACTGTGGTATTTCAGAGCCAGTTGAGCTACAATAATAAAAAGTGCTAAAATGTATTTGTATCAGTCAAGTGAGCAGATCTAATTTAGGATACATGTGCAAGAAGCGATAAGCAAATTCCGTTCTGTTACTTTGGTTTAAGTCTTTTATTATTCCACTGATCTAAACTGAATTTCTGTGGACTTATGCCAGCGTAACTGCGATCACATTCAAGTCTGTGAAGTAAAACTCAGCATTGACGTGAATGATGATCTAAATTACACTACTTGATCATTTATAATGTCTTTTTGATCAATACTTGATGAACTTCGTATCAATGCTATTCACATCCTGACACATTTTGATCCAGACTACTGTCTAGCATACGTAGCCATTTATTCCAGGCTGTATTTTGCCAAATTTGACTTCAAGCAGGTCACTTCAACCTCTTTTTGGCACGGTACTCTAACAGTGTTGTGTGGTCTAACAGAATTTGGACTGAAGACTGAAGAGCGGCAAGAATTAGAGAAGATAGGATAAAGATGATAGGATAGGGAATAAGACAAAAAGACTGTGAAATCTATATAATTTTTAAAAGGCACCAAATGGTGTCTTTAGAAGATCTTATGTCATATCCTTTGCTTATATTAGAAGTCGGAAAGTAATATTTATCTCTGATGGAGACTTTCATTGAAGCACTTTGATTTGCTTATTTGAGAAGAGTTTGTTTTTTGTCAGGTCTCAGCTAGTAGGTTTTTAGATGAGATGGACTGCTCGCTGAATTAAAAAGCAAAGAAACAGAACTGCTCTTGGGAAGCTTTGTATTTCTGTTATTTACTGATATGGTATTATTATTGGACTAAATGCAGAGCTGTGTGTAAAGAATAACTCTCTGCTTAGGCATCCAGTCCAACATAACACTCTACAAAAGACTACTCTATTAATTACAAAATATATTGGTCTCACTAGCAAGAGCAACAAGACTGATCAATCCTCCTCAGCAATGAAAAATCAGACAGTCTAAAACGCTAGTATGACAACAATGTATAGTTTGGGATCTAAGAAGTGCAATGACAATAACAATAAAAATCCCCATTTATGGGGCACTTTATCAAACAAACATCTCAAGGCACCACACAATAAAAACATAAGAAAATGAAATCAAACAGAGCTGTGGGCTTGATTGAAGGGAAATCATTGATCCTTATTCCTAAAAGCATAATGAAAAAAAAACCCTTCATCTCTTGAGGTCTAGCATAAAAGTTAGAAATCTGCTTCAGAGGCCTAGCACTAATATCCTGGGGAGAATTTATTTTCTTGCTGATTCTAGATTTGTTCTGGCATGACACAGAATAGGGTGCCTGAAACAGTAGATTGAAACTGATTTAGAGAGTATGGTTATCACCTTCTAGTCCAAAAGGTTATTCATGATTATAAAAATAATGCCTTAAATTTGACGAATAGTGCAAGAGTTCAGCTCAGATAATTTCTTTAGCTATTTTCTCTCCTTTTTTGATGTGCCGCCTTCTGCCTTTGCTTCAGATTCATGCAGGTGGTTCTACTATATGACTGTACCAAGTCACAAAACAGTTCTGTCCTTTTTCCTGTTCTCCCAGTCCCAAGTTCCTTTCTGTTGATACTGGATTCCTGTCCTGCATCCAGCTGCATGATGCAATTACGTCTGTAAACCCCAGTACAAACCTTCTTGTCCATTCTTCATACGCAAGAGTAGGCACACCAGAGACTGTGTCAGTTTTCCTCTTGGCAGATCTGCTAGGTGAAGAGACTTAAATATAGAAAAAGTCATCACTAATGACTCATTCCACTGCGCACCAGCATATGAGTTGGGGGGGGGAAAGGTCTATTAGTCATTCTTTTAAATATCTTATAATTTACACTGAAGCACGTATTAGTTCAATGGGGCTTTCAAAGGTAAAGAAAAGATTAATATATGGAAACCAGGGTTTTATTAATTCTTTATGTTTCCATATCATAAGCAAATTTCATTAGCTAAAAAACATAAAGCAAAAATATACACAAAGTTTTTATGCAGTCACTTTCTGAATAGAAAGGGAAATAATATACAGTTACAAGGCTGGTAAACTTCTTCAGCCTGGCTCTAAGTAAGTATATTTAACATTTGAAATAATTTTATATGGAATGTAGTTTTCCCCTTCAAATATCAATTCGTATTATTTGATAGAGAGACATATCTTCAAAAATTATTTAATGTAATACTGTGGGCCAAGCTGTGGAATAAAATTCTATCAGTGATGATTCTAATTTGAGTAATTTTTCCTGCCCAGAAGCGTTGAAATATTCTTTCCAGAACACTTAAAAGAACACTAGGCAGTTACGCATTTTGGAAAGTAAAAGCTGTTATTGGCAGGTTTTTTTGCTTGGGTTACTTTGGCTGGGTGTTTGGGGTTTTGGGGGGATTTGGTGGATTTTTTGGGGGTGGGGGGGATGTTTCATTTTTGGGGCTTTTTTTTGTTGTTGTTGTTCCTTAAAAACTAAGGATTTTTTAAATCAAGGCTTTTTTTCCTGACAAAATCCTGAATTTTGAAGCCACAGCTACTCACATATGTTAGCTGTTTATGGATACCCCCTCATAAATCCAGTGGCATGATAACAATAAGGATTGTGATGCAATAATGATAATAACTGCCATTTTTTTATTCTTAATTTTCGGTTAGTTGTGATTTTAAAGTTGAAAGCTTATGCAAGTAAGCTAACAGATAGCAATCTACCACCAGTAGTGTTATAAGATATTATTGCTGTTGGAGGACTCCTATGGGTTTCCTACTGTAATTGCTAGAAAGTATACACCAACATCTGTTGTGAGAAAGAACCCTGAATGGAGTTCATTATAGTTATTTTATTATTCAGAGTGTGAAGTCATGAATAATGAGTCTTCACTGAATACAGAATATAATTGTGATTTTTTTTTTTTTTCTCACATTTCTAAATGTGTAATTGTTTGCACTGGTTTTACTGGTTCCATTGATAAGGAAATACTTGAGCCGTAAGGTACTGAAAAGTGTGTCAGAACCAATAATTGATACATCTTCTGAGTGTAAGTTAATATTTATTTTATTGCCACTGATGCCTGATGTTTAGCAGGAGCAGTTCTGTATTTAGACAGAAAACAAATACAATTTCTGGATATCTAAGTCTGTCTCATTCATGCATTAAGACTGTCTCACCAGGAGCTGATGCAATGGGAGCTCCAACCGTATCCTCTATCCATGGTTCAGAAGTCTGAAATAGACATACTGTAAGGAAAAGAGCTAGAATTAAGCTCTGATGAGTAGTATCTCCAGAATGGCAGTAGGAACAGTTATAGGGCTTCCTGCAATAGCAAATTGAGACCAGTGAGAAAATAGACACCAACAGCTGAATTCATTGAAGTTTTTGAATTTTACAAGAAAAGTATATGGAGTGCCTTGGCAATGACCCCAAAGAACCTCCATCTTCCCTTCAGGCAACCAAGAGCATGTTTCCCTGACAGGTAGCAACTGCTGAAATAGAAATCAAAGCTTTCTTGGCTCAAAGCTTGTGCTTCATGAACTTCAGCACTATGAAACACAAAGAGTGGGTCAGACAAAATTGGCAGGACACTGAGTCCAGAGACTGCCACAGACTTTGTGCTAGATTTTATGGGTCCTGGTCACACAAAATCAGCCAAACCAAAACTGAACCAAGCGCTTCCTGAGGCTGAACGTCAGCAGATGTGTCTTTACATCTCATCTGTGATACCAGTACAGCTGGAGAAGCCTGTACGCTAACCAACTGCTACAAGATTCCTCTGTGCCTATCCCTCAGATGTAGCATGGGTTGACAACCTATGACCACCAACCTTTCAAATGGTTCAGGTGGCTGTCTCAACACTGAACTCACTGACAAAGAAGCTGTGGGAGTCTCTGCCAGTTCTCTAACAAAAAAAAAAGGCAAATCTCATTTCCATGCTGTGTTGGTTTTGGCTGGGATTGTTAATTTTCTTCATAGTAGCTAGGACGGGGCTATGTTTTGGATTTGTTCTGAAAACAGTGTTGATAACACAGGGATGTTTTAGTTACTGCTGAGCAGTGCTTACACAGAGTCAAGGCCTCTTCTGCTTCTCGCACCACCCCGCCAACGAGTAGGCTGGAGGTGCACAAGAAGTTGGGAGGGGACATGGCTGGGACAGCTGACCCCAACTGACCAAAGGGATATTCCATACCATATGACGTCATGCTCAGCATATAAAGCTGGGGGAAGAAGAAGGAAGGGGGGGACATTCAGAATGATGGCATTTTGTCTTCCCAAGTAACCGTTATGCGTGATGGAGCCCTGCTTTCCTGGAGATGGCTGAACACCTGCCTGCTGATGGGAAGTAGTAAATTAATTCCTTGTTTTACTTTGCTTGCGTGCACGGCTTTTGCTTTCCCTGTTAAACTGTCTTTATCTCAACCCGTGAGTTTTCTCACTTTCACCCTTCTGATTCGCTCCTGCATCCCACCAGGGGGAGGAGTGAGTGAGTGGCTGTGTGGGGCTTAGTTGCCGGCTGGGGTTAAACCACAACGCATGCTCAGTGGGATGTCTATGTCAACTGTCAGATGCAATGAATAAGCAGTAAGCTCAATAGAGCTCTCCACTGATATCCTTTTCCTCAGGTTCAGCCCTCATTGACATTTCTCCCATGTTTGCTTGAACAATCTGTTACCTTCAGTCATCTTTATTTGTATGAACTCAGACACTGTAGAAAAGATGCCGAGTGAACAAAGACATCTGTGAAGTCATCACCATGGATGAGTTTCATGAAACTGATCAGTCCAAACTGCATTAACTCTGTTGTGTGAATTCTGTCTGAGCAGCACAGATGAATCCTAGAAACTGTTCACTAGAAACAGAAGACAGTCCAGGCAAACATTGCTTATGCCAGGTCTAGAAAAATAAGCTGGTGATCTGCGCAAGGAGTGCATTCTTTTGTTCAGCTATATAAAGCAAACATTCATACAGAAAAGCCTATAAATAGGTTTGACTTTTCCATCTTTGAAACTAAATTTCATTTCTGTAGATATCAGAGGCACTTGCAAAAGAGCAAATCTGTTTTACTAAAGGTAATGAATAAACATGGTTTTTTCCCTCATCAAGACAGTTTAATCTCTAAGCTATTAATTTTTTTAAAAACTTATTTTTTTACTCAAAACATACTGTAAAATACTAATGCTTGTGGCTTCAGATAAGTTTGTAATAAGCTTCTGTAAAAAAGTGGTTGAATTTTATCTAATTTGAAGTCAATGAAAAACTAGAAAGAAAGAGATTCCTGAATGTATTTTGCAGCAGTTGCAAACATGCATTGAATTCATTAAACATTCATTAACATTCATTAAATACCCTTGCTGGAATATTAGTCACTATCAGGAAGTACTATGCTGACTGTCTGTGCTGGTATTTGGAAATTTTACCTCTAGATATATTATAGAGATTACAACAGGTTTTCCTTCTTTTCTGATCCAAATATGCTGATATGAACAAACTTCTGTTAATTTCAGTAACCTGTTACGGGAAATTGTGTTTCAGGCCTCCAAGACCATTCTCTAGTTCTGCATCACTGTGAAAGTTTCATGAAGGTTTGTTTAGGCTACCTGGATAGGGCATAATCAAAACAGTAGCAAGTGTAATAAGAAGGGGTGCTTTCAGGTTCTTGCTGAGGCAGAATGGTCATGAAGGAGCACATCCTGGTCCACCTGGATGTCTTCTTTGGCTTAGCAACAGTGGATCCAAAATGCTGACAAGCAACAGCCAGCCTGCATAGGCATAAGATACCAGTTATTTTAGAGACAGTAATTTGCTTTTTTCTAATTTGCACTGGAAAAAAACCATGCTTCACCGAGGAAAACCTTATATAATAAAATTCAATTTGACAAAGTTCAGCCTGGGGCAGAACCTCTACTCTAAACTTTCAGTCCTACTTTACATTCTTTTCTTCTATGTCTACAATTAATATACCTTCTTGTAGCTCCCAGGTTATCACCTTGTAGGACCATCAAGAAAAAAGACCATTTTTGCCCCATTGGGTTTGATGGAGTCATGCAAACATGCTGTGTTTCTTTTTGCAGTCATTCATACCCTGCCATGGTAGTCATACTGACATGATTGGTTGGAGAAAACATCAAAAATTTTCTCTCCCTCCAGAAACCAAAAAAATTAACAGATCTAATATTATTCATATTTAGTGATGACATTGTCAGAGACGTTTTTGTTTTGGGCTTGCAATAGAGCATGTGCTATACAGTACATGCAATGGCTTAATCACAAGTCCTTTCCATTAATGACAGCTTAAACATGAAAGAGTCCAAGCACTTTCTGCCCCCAAAGAGGGAGCTGTCACATGTACAGTTTGAGAAATCTACATTTTAATAATCCTCTATTTTGAAAGGTAGAGGCCCTTTAATGACTGATTTTAATTAAAAAAAGACTTCTAAAAACTTTATTAATGTTCTCTTTTAACACACCTCCTTTTGCAGTATAAGATCTTTTTAATGACAATGAAACATATATGCAATGTTTATGATCTGATTTAATGCCATTTTTAAATGAGAAAGTTATTAAAACATTAATCATGTTGCAGCTAATAAAAATGAGAGGAATCACAGGAGCAAAGGCCCAGTCAGAAAGCTGTGGCTCTTTAATGCAGAAATATTTATTGTGTGAAGCTATTAAATGAATCACAGGGACTAATCTTTTCATTCTTTACCAAGGCCTATAGGGGAGGAATGAGATTCCTACTAGATGCATATGATACATGGGATTCTGCATTTGCATTTGAGTCTTACATAAAAACTGTATCTCAAAGTGCTTCAAGGATTTGAATACAATTCAACAAATTGACTACAACACAATGAATGAGTTACAAATTAGTAAATTGCCATTTGCTTGTGCAGTTGATAGATCATTTAAAGAGAGGATATCTAAGCAGTAGGTGCTGTGATACATGGCACACCTGTGAGAGCAGCCAGCCCTAGTCTGGGGTTTGAAAGCCATGGGGACAGACTCTGGGGCATGTGGGTGGAGCGAGGGGGAGAGAGGAATGGGAAGCTGAAGTAGCTAAGAGTCCTTTGAACTAATTCTCATCATTTTTGTAGCTTTAGTTAATACCAGGAGGTGTCACCATTGGCACCACTATAGAAGAACCAATAAGGGGAAAGAAGGAGGGGTGTGCACCAAGAGGTAAAAGATTTTTTTTTTTTTTTTTTTTTTTTGATGCATAGGTCCATCAAAACCTGGCAGCCTGCAGTGATGGCAAAGATACATAATATGATAAAGCTTGGTAACCAGCATGTGTGATTGAACAAACCAATGAAGAGATAACATTTGAAAGCTTTACAGCTTGGAAAGCTGTTAGCAAGCTGGTGTCCCCTTCATCATTTTTAATTTTACTTTTACTGCCCTTCATTTGCTTTGACGGGTTGATGTTGCCATGGTGCAGTTGAAATTCTCATAAAAGTGCTGTTACCCTTTCAAGATGGCTATTTTTTCCTAGGGTTTATACCACATTTTATAGTTATGTCAGAAGGTTTACTTGGTTTATGAATTCTCCAAGCTCTGAGACTGCTCTAAAAACTCTGGGTTGCAGTTCAGCTTTTGCCTTTTAATTTGTGAGATTTAACAACCACTACATCAGTGTGTTATATCCCTATGTAATTAGAAAACTCATTTAAAATGTATCCTTTTGTTAATAAGGATAAATAAAATTTCAGCTTGTTCCTCACTGCTTTGATAGCTGGTTTCTTTAAGAAAGGAAAAAAAAAACAAAAAGAAGACATTTTTTTCTGACTAAAGCTATGTGGTTCCTTTTTATACTAATCCCCCAACTTTTAAATGATTTATCTCGTGTAGGAAAATAATTTTAAAAGGTCTTTCTACTCCCTATGAAATACCATACCCAGTGTTCATACAGATACTCTCATGCTTGCAGTGGAAGTTGATTGATGTCAGATGTTAATTGGTCCCATGGCACTTTTGCAATCACAATTAATTTCCCCTTTGCTTGCTCTGTAGCAATTCAGGTTAAGGATCTATGGAGTGAAACTCTTGCCGATGGTGTTGTGAGTTACACTTTTTGCAAGATGTTTTTTAAAACTAACGTACACGTTTTGATAAACCTGAAAGCCTGTTAGTCATTAAGAACTGTGCTACATGACCCCTACTCAGTGTGAACAACAGACCAACTTCACAACTTGAGTGGAACTTTGGGTTGGGAGAGGATGGAAGGGGCAAGAAGAGAGTGAAGTATGACCCAGTATGAGAAAGGATTTCAGATTTACATTAAAGTCTAGAAAAATTGTTCAGGAAAGATAAGCCCTGTAAGGGCAGCTGGTGAGATTCGTTCATTAATTACCATTTCTGTTATTGTTGTGGAAGAAAAAGTGAATTTAGTAAGTGAACTGTAACTGGCTTTCATAGCAATACTGGTGCTAAGGGAAGGAAGGAAAGTTTTGGACACGACTCTACTGAATTGGTATTTATTGCCTTCAGCAGAATTAGAAGCAAAAATTAGAAGCTCTGATTTTGCTGTCTCTTCCAAAAAGCCCTCCTGTAAGGCTCTGGGAAAGATATTAAGCAGTGTCATTAAAGGTAGCATAAACTAATCCAGAGATGAACACAAGTTGCACCTGGACATAACTTTGAATAATCGAAATTTTCAACCTGCTCAGACCTGGTTTTGTTCTATTTCTGTCACTAACATAAAATTAAATGAGCAAACAATGTTTAAATGTCAAGTAAGAGTCAACAAGCAAACAGAGTAAGACCCAGAATTGGCATCTTACTACTACAGGTAGTATCAGATACATCAATTCTTGTGAGTAAATACCTTGCTGGAACAATGTGTTGATGAGCTACAATTAGGCATAATTTCATGATGCCTTGGGAAAAAACTAAATAAAATCTCAGATATCTACACCTCAAGAGACCTACCCTGTATAATGTGTAGTCCAGCTCTAACAGGAACAGCTATTACTAGTGCCTTTCACAGCTTTGGTTTTTTTTTCCTTCCACTTACCTATTTTACACTATAGTGTACTGACCAGTACTGTCATATATATATTATATTTGTGCATAGCACAAGGACTGTTTCCTCACATATAATTGAGTTATGTCCTCTAAGCAATAGAAGCACTCAACTAATTTTTCTGGATTTATTATGCACAAAATTTGAATGATACATTTAAAACTCTGGAATTTAGAGGAAAGCTTGTCTTTGAAAAATAGAAGATTAGATCTAGGTATATAAGTTTTCCAGCTATAGATTTGATCAGGTCATCTGAATAAGGAACTTATATTTGCTCCCATTTGCACTTGTAATTTAGGGAGGAGTGAAAGGGAAGTGAAAAACAAATGTTCTTGATTCAAAGGTATTATTACAGCATGAAGTGTTTTTTTTCCTCCTAAGTTAATAGGTTTGTTCCCATCACCCTTGCCAGAGTCCCATGCAGCTTTATATTGTTATTTTATTTTAGCTGAATGACAGTTTAAATGTCATTGTAATCATGATCTGTCCTTAAAACTGTATCATTTTGTTTTGGTCTCTTGTTAAATACTTTCCTCCTTAATTGCCTTTTCATTCAACCAGAAGACTTATAATGGCAACCACAGCACAGCTGAAAAACAATTCATTGTATCAGACACAGACTCTCATAATGGAGCACCTTAATAAGAGCAAGTTCTGTACTTCTTGAAGGCACAAGATAAATTAGGTTCATAGTCCATTATTTGAACAAGGGTATCTGACTTATGGCAAATCTATTTGAAAGAGTATTGTAGAATTGTATTTTATCTTTAAGAAATGTGTTTTCTAAAAGTAAGATATTTACTTCTGTTGCAGTAAGGGATTTAAACAGAAGAATTTCTCTTTAATGTTTGTTGAATCATACTAGAATGATGAGGTAGAACAGAGCCATACATCAAACAACCAATGTGAAAAACTTAGCATTGTATTTTATTTCAGGAGGGAAGGCTAGGCACAGAATGCCCAATGGTTTTGCCAAGAGCACACACTGTCTTCCTTATTTACCAGGCTATATATACAACGAAGAAGGTGACAGCACTCTTAAACTTTTTTCTACTGCTGAAATTTACGGATGTGCACATTTACTTTTTCTTTTGCAAAGAACATTAGAACGGCGGTGCTGGAGACTGCGTTTCTCTAGCTCTGTAGAACAGCTATAATGTAAAGAGAAGCAAGGCAGTTTGGTGGTTTTTTTTCTGTAGATGCCCTATCAGTTTGTCCTCTTTGTCAAGTAAAGAGCTGAGAATGGATGAAAAGAGAACTCCGGCTTTCTTCCCAAGCCTGGTTTTTTAGGCTTTTCCTTGCTGTGTAGTAACAACTAACAAGTACCACAGGTAGTATTTACTCTGGTGGCCATTTTCTAATGAGGAGTCTTCTACCTTAAGCATTGAACTGACATTAAAAACTTTTTTTGAGTGCCAGTCAGGCATCATCAGATGGCCACTGGGTTTTAGTATGACCTGGAAGGGATTCAGACTCACAGTTTAACATCTGAGAAATGCTATAATGCACTGAAATTTCCTGTACAAGTTCCTTTGGTTTTGGCTCAAATAACACAGTCAGATTCAATCTTCTCATGTAAACACTTGCTCCTAATCTTTACCAGAAGTGTCAGAAGGTCAGCCAATCCTTTCTTGATATTTCTTGATCCACGACTAGGATACAGAAACGGTTTGAGGCAATCAGTTACTCTTTATACAAAGTTTCTTAAGTTTCTTAAGGAAAGGAAGTGTCCTGGTTTCAGCTGGGAAGGAGTTGATTTTCTTCCTATTAACTGGTATAGTGTTGTGTTTTGGATGTAGTATGAGAATAGTGTTGATAACACACACTGATGTTTTAGTTGTTGCTAAGTAATGTTTACACCAGTCAAGGACTTTTCATCTTCCTGTGCCCTGCCAGGTGCGCGGGGGGCTGGGAGGGAGTGTGGCTGGGACGGCTGGCCCAGCTGGCCAATGGGCTATTCCATACCATATGACGTCATGCTCAGCATGTAAGGCTGGGCGAAGAAGAAGGAGGGGGGGACATTCAGAGTGATTGCGTTTGTCTTCCCAAGTAACCGTTACGCGTGATGGAGCCCTGCTTTCCTGGAGACGGCTGAACACCTGCCTGCCGATGGGAAGCAGTGAATGAATTCCTTGTTTTGCTTTGCTTGCACGCGCAGCTTTTGCTTTCCCTATTAAACTGTCTTTATCTCAACCCACAAGTTTTCTCACTTTTACCCTTCTGATTCTCTCCCCCATCCCACCGGGGTGGGGGTGAGCGAGCAGCTGCGTCGTGCTCAGTGGCCAGCTGGGGTTAAACCACGACAGGAGGCTTACTGTGATTTTCCATCCCATCTTACCGACCCCTTCATTCAACTGCCTCAGTGTCTTTGATTGGCATTTTGAACTCCTACTCTGGAGTAGGGCTATTTCACTTAGAATAAATAGATGAGATATCATGTAAAAAAATGTGTTTGTTGTAAGGATGTAGCTCTCCATTCTTGCTATGTTATCTGCTACTGTAATTCTGTGTACAATTTTACTTTCTAAATACTGAGCCAATGAACTGTGCTCAATCACTCACAGTCTCCTTAGTCCTAATGAGAAGGCATTCTGTAGACTGACTGCCAAGTGAGGTAAAGTAGAGACTTAGGAACAAAAGCAAGGTGAATCAGCAAACCCTGGCTGCAAACGGGTCTACTAGTGTTAACATCACACTGTTAACAGGAGTTAAGTTCAGTGGTGCAGTTTCTATCTATTTAATATCTATTTCTATCTATTACCTCTCCCATGGATAGGTAATGGTAGGTGGAGGTAATGGACCACATAAGCCCTTTTGGTAAAGCAGCTTTGATTCAGAGTAGTAGATATGCGATGTTGTGGGCATTTACAGTGATTATTGGAAAATCTGCAATAGAAATTATATATGTAGAAGTAGGGAGCAGGAAGATCGAGAAAAGCCTTACAGCTGCTTCTCCCAGCCGTCAAGGGTCCATAGCTATTGGGTGCCTTGCTCCTCTTTCTCTCTTGAATAAGGAAAGAAACTTCAGCTCTTTCCTAAATACTGGGCCAGATGCTGCGCTGCTATCACACCTGCAAAGTTGTGCTCCGTTTCCTTTGAGTTGCAGACAAGACTTCTGGCCTAAGGATTTTTAAGTGAAATTAGGAGGGCTGTGCATGCATGTATAATTATTGCTGTTGTTGCAAGACATCTGACATTTAAAACTTCAGTTTATGAGGCCACTTTGGGAACAGGCTTCCTGAGTTGTGAGAATAATTAACTCCTCCCCTTCTTGAAAATTTTGATTTGCATGTGGCACTCCTCCTCTAATATTCCTCTGTGCTTTGAGTGCCTCTGGGTCAATCTGTCTGTCTTCTGTGTGCTTTCCTCTGGTTCAGGATGGTAATAACCAGCTAATATATCTCCTTCTGAGTGTTGGTGCTTCAACACATGGGACTCTTCTGTAATGTAAGTTTGAGGTAAGTTCATCTTTCTGGCTTCTAAAAATATATTTTTACCAACAAAGGCTTCAGCTGAAATTCTGGACTGTCCTATGTCCTAGGAAGATAGATGCATCTTAGTCTGTACAAACTAAAATAAACATGAGATTTGGGGTGAAAAATGGCTTTCTGAACAGATGAAAGAGATTTTGATGCCTGTTGCATTGCAGCATGAGGAAAAAAACAGGTCTAAAATGAACGTGGCCATTAGATACGTCATGTTCTGCAGTTACATAATGAGTTTGTCTGTAAGGTACCTGCCAAATTTCATGGAGAACTCTCTTGAATACGCTAGTAAAGACAGTTTCCAAGGTGCAAGAAAGATCTCCATAAAGTCTAATGTCTAGCACTTTCAGACATTCCAGTAGGAGTACTACTTTTATTAGACTTTCATTAAGTTTACTCGTGGTGATAGAGACTATTTGCATGATGTGGAAAGGTTACCACAACTTCTTACAATTTTGAGTGTTTATTGTTACTTTTTGAATAACCGCTTTCTCAGAAGGGACTAAGAGGTCTGTTGTTTTATCACATTTGTATATTGAGAAGTTTAGCGGATCTGTGATGTGGCTGACACGACATTACTTCTGCAACTGAGTATTTTACAATACTAAAACTTCTACTGACATCCAATATCGATCATATGATTCAACACAGCAGAATATATATGGTATCAGGATTGGAATAGAGGCAATATTATTGCTGGAAATAATATTGTCAGGGAAAAAATCACTAACGTTGTTTTTCCTTCAAAAACTTAACAAACAAAACATTCTATTTGCCATATTGATGATATAGACCTCATCTTATGCTTTAATAGCATCCTGTTGACCTCAGTCATATTAATTGAATGCCTCTGTATCATAAATGGCAAGATTAGGATCACAGCAACAGTTGAACATAGGATCAGCTCTGCTAGATCTAGCCTTCTGTTTTATGTGCACATGGATGCTAATGTAGTGGGCCTCTGATCTGGAGGTTTATACACTGGAAATAATAATACTAGATAGACAGTGTTTGCTTGTTTGCCTCAAACATATGCTTCTCTGGGTTGGGACAGTGATATACATCTTTTGGATGATCAGTGTTCAGAGGTACGAATGTTTGTTTTGCATGATTTTGCTAGGCTGCTCTAAACGAAGGATAGGTTGGTACAAACAGTAAATACAAGGAAATTGTCCTGTTTCATTTCTGAATCCAAAGTTGTTACATTTCTGAGTCCTGGGATAGTAATTTTGTTCTCAGCTTTTCCTCTCCAGCCTCTATTGTATTTTGAAGTGTCTGTGCCTGGTTTTATATCCAAGGCTTCCTAAGATTGGAGTTTGGTGATCCTGGGAGTGTGTTTCCGGTGAAGATTTTTTTCTTGAAGGAAATTTATCATGAATGGCTGGGTGGATTCTGGTGCAGCTGAAGTGTCTGATACCAAGGCAAATGACATTGCTTGAAAATTATGGCCATGAAACGAAAGTACATTGCAAATCACTCAGCTGCAGAGTCTTGGAGTAAGAGCACTGCAGAGCTGATGTATGGACTGATGTTGCCATTTAATGTGGTTTCCCAGCAAACCTTTCATAAAATTCATGACTGTAGCTGACCTCTGTTACTGTGTTCCTCTTAAGGGAAAAAAAAAAAAGGCTATAACCCAGCTCTCTATGGCAGTGCACTGAAAAGTGATGTGTGATGTGAAGCAAGGTGAGGCGAATCATGTTCACTTCACCACAGACACTAGAGGTGAGCCTGTAGTCAAACAGTTGATTAAATGTCACAGCATATTCGACAGTCTTCCAGGCTGACAAGGTTCTATTCTGACCAGCTTCGAACTAGGAGACTGATTCAAATCACATTTTCTGCCAGCTTTACTCCATTGCCTGTGTTGCTTTACACCTATGAAAGTAAAAGCAAAATCGGCCATCAGCTGCCAGCAGGAAACACGCAGCTTCTTTACGTTATTATTACCACAAAATACGAGACAAGACACTGCTTATAGTATTTTTCTCTTGTATTAGATATAGCTATTCAGTTTCTGGTTTAGGCGTGTCTGTGAGCGGTGGTGTTTCCTTAAATCAGCAATTCTGGTCTGTCCTAGAAAGTTTGGCTTCTTGTGTAAAAACTGGTGTACTGTTTTTTCACTTCCACTGTAGCTCACAGTCAAGGGACAGTTGCTGATGTTGTATGTTAAGTTAATGAATGTCACAGCAAGCTGAATCTGAGGCAAAAGGACTAGTGACATGTCTGAGCCACCTCCAGAGAGAATGGGAAACAGTGCAGACGGGGGGAAAATGTAATAGCTTGAGGTGCTCGGGTGCCATGAAAATGCGAAAAGAGGCAAAGAGTATCTAGTCAGACAGATGGCATATTTAAAAGGAAGGGGAGACAGATGCTGAAGAAGCACTTGTTTTCCTCCTTCCTCTGTCTAAAATGGTAAATCAAAATCCACCTCTCATTCCCCCTTTCCTGTCTTTCAACTTCCCACCTTCATCAGAGTACCTCTTTAAATTATGAGAGCTGAGAAGACATAGTCTTTCATATGTAAGATAATTCCCATATTTTGGGAAATGGAAAATTAATAGCTACCAGTGCACACCTTTGTCACTATCACCAACTAAAAATAATTTAGCCCTTCCATTCCCTCAGATAAATTTAATAAACAAACGTGTGCATAATGCTTTTGTCCGCATTTGAATCTCTTCCCTCCTGACGCAAATGATTTGTGAATACCAGTTGAGGGTACTATGTGAATCCTCATCACCTGTGTGATCTTGATACTCACACTATCTACCAGTAGAGCATGCCGCGTTATATTTGCTTCTCTAGGAGGGTGATGTATTAGTCCCTAAAGGTCTGTGGCACAGCTGAGAGCAATTGCTTTCTTCTCCCTAACTCCACCTTGTCTCTTCCAGTGCGTGCGCGTGTGTGTGTATAATGAGGGAGGTAAGGCAGGAAGAAGATGTAGAAAAGAGCATGTTTCCTTAGAGGAAAGGAGTATCTCTTGTTCTAGTTCAGTGATGATGACTTAGGGTTTACCTATTGAACAACGTGCCTAAAGTTTTTTCAGATTAGCTACCAAAACTCTTCTCCCCGATAGTGATTTGGTAATATGCGGTGGCAACTGCACGTCAGAGCTTCCACAGTTCCGTCCCATTTCTAGCCCAAACAAGCTGTATGTATAGTAATATGGTGCAATCGTGTAAAAAAATTTACAATATAATTTTTTTTTTTTTATTCTAGTTCTCTCTGGGCTATATAGTCCCTGCCTGTTTTTTTATTTACTCCATAGCTATTCTCATTTCGTAGCTATTTCCCTTAGCTTGGAGCTCTAAGGTCGGTCTAAGGACAAGATGTTCCTTCCAGAGATGAATTGTGAACAGTAAGAAGTAGGCTGTGTAAATGCTTCTTTTTTTCTGTGTCATTCTGAAAACCTAGTTTGGGAAAAGCAAAGTCTCCTTCAGCTCAGGAGTTAGGTCCTAAATTCAGATTTTGAGGTTGACATCATTCCTTTGATGCCTCTGAGTAAATCACAACAGAAAGGCGATCCGAGACATGTCCAGGTAAGTTGTAATTCTCCAGGTTGAGACTGGGTTTTGTAGCCACTAAAATGTATGGGACAGAATTAATTTTTTTTTTCTATTTTGCTATATTATTTTTTTCAATAATTTCACGTCATTGTTTCTATTTTTAAAATAATGTCTTGATTCATAAACAATGTTACGGACCTTGCATCCTGCTGGAATCATCTGTGTTTTGCTAGGACATTAATACAAGTGTAATAGTTATGGCTACTGTTCTAAATATTTGCTCTGTGAGGGCAGAGGATTTTCACATCCAGCCAGAACAATTGATTAATAGAAATGGAAAGAGTAGTAGTACCACACTCAGCTCTTCTTTCTCTTTCTTCTTCTGGACAATATAAATGTGCTAGTGGTGCTAAATGCCTTCATTCATAAGCAAGTATAATAAAGATTAGTCTTTAATTATTTCTGACATATGTCCTTTAAATTCAAAGCCTGTAAATCGCAATGGGCAAAGGGTAATGTGTCTTAACAGGTTACACCTCCCAAAGGATTTGTTGATTGACATCAAAATTGTTTCCCCTCCCTCTCTTCTGACTGACAGAATGGCAGGTGTGAAGTGATGGCAGTGTGCTGTAATAATGTGTCAAAAGACCTTAAATCAAGACTAATGTGGCTTCAATGATAAGCTCCCAAATGTTTGTATGGCAGAAAATGGAACTGTAGGGCAGATTCATCTTGGGACTATTATAACTTTGCTCTTTCTAAAAGCGCTTTTTGGTTAGGGTCCTTGGATGATTACGGGGCAGAGGTTTTAGAAGTATTTCTTCTTACAAAGTCATCGTAAGGAGAAAAACTTTTCTATGCTTACTACTGTGGAGAACTTACATCTAGTGGGTTTTTTGCACTTTTAATATAAACATAGTCCAGGACCTGAAATAGACAAAAATATACTTGTTTCAGCAGCTACTGATGGTCACTCCTTTGAAAAAAACTCAACACTTAATGCTTGAAGAAACAGTAGAAAGGCAGTGAGCATAAATAAGGGTGAACATACAGAGAGACAGTTTCATGTAAGCCACCTCTGATGTGCAGTTTGTACAGAATTTCCTGACCTACAGGGAAACCTAACTCACAGTCGAAAGGGTAATGGGTCATTATATCTCCATTTTATTCTACAGGAGTGGGTCTTTGCATGCATACATATAAAAAATTGAACAAAATAGCACAGAAGCTGCTGAAGTCCAGTTAAATGGTGATGCAAAAAACCTAGAGACTCTGTGTAAGGAGTCCAGCTCCAGGTCTGAATTCTGCCCTAAGGGGCAGACAGATGTTCTCTGAGCTTCCCAAAGTTTCAGATCAGGGCCTTATTCCTCAGTTTCTGTATTTGACAGTACTTGAGCGGAGTATTTGAGAGTACCAAATGCAAATTTTTGTGTACAAAACTCAAAATGCTTTTATACGTTGTTACAATGTCTCTCAAGACAAGAGATTTTGCGTTTGTTATACAGGTTTAGCCAGAATGTTATGAATTTTAATGAGGAAAAAATGGCAGTCCTGTTGATTATTTCTCTTCTTTGTAAAGCAATTTTTGTGCATTAAAACTGTAGGACATTTTAAGATAATCATTATCCAGAGAACTTCATGCTGAAAATTTATAGAAAACCTGCAATTGGATTTTTGGCATTGTCTATATAAGTAAAAGCTTTTCTGTATTAAAAAATGCAAATATATATTTATTATATAGATAAACAGGAAAATCGTTTTATGGTAGGTACAAGGCATGGGTGTGGGAAGACAGAGATTTTTCCTCTTAACTACTCAGCATTTACACAGGATGCTAACGATGGATGGAAAACCACCACTGTTTCACAAATGGTGTCATAGCTGATACCGAAATGTGCTGGCCAGCACAATCCAGTTGGAACTGAATGAATGTTATAGTAATACCATGTCAGTGTGGGGAACGTATGAAGGTTAAATTAGACACTCTGTGTATGAACACCAAACTGGCAAATTATTGCTTTGGCCTTAGACAGCATCCACTATAGGTAAGAGATGAACCATGTTAGCAGGGCAGGTGGGAGAAACTTCTAATAATTCCTCATATGCCATTCCTGACCTGTGAGAAAACAGAGGGTTTATGTTATCAGGGCTCTCTAAATAAATTAAACAGAAGATAAAACAATTTAAGACCTTTACTTAATGCGTTTATGTGTGGCCTCTTGTTTCAGGCTCAATCTGCCTGGTGACAATTAGCTAGGACAAGAGGCACAGGAGGGCAGGTCTTTATGGAGAATTCCAAGGAATTTTGTACTTCCTTGGAGACAGCATTGTTCAGGGGTGTTTCCCAGCAGGTCTGTATGGAAAACTTTCAATTAGTTCTCAGCAATATGATGACATATACTGGGAAGAAAGAAGGACTTGTATGATAATACTGCATTCTGGGTCAGAAAAAACCCTTACCACGCTGTGGTTTCTGGAAAAACCCAGAAAAGACCTCTGCTGCAACTCCAGCTGCCTGCTTTGGTACTTATTCCTGATGAAACAGGTATGAAAAAATTAGGTTAGAAGGCAAGCCAACTCAGGCAAAAAGTGAAATAAATAAAGTAAAATAAAGTTACAAAACAAAAGGAAAACCAAGACAGTCTCTTTACATCACAATTGTAGGTCAGTTTAAGAAAAAAAATTACCCCAAAAAATTCTTGCTGACTGATAGCAAAGTAATGGTCATGACAACTTTGGAGAAACCTGCTCTATGCACCTTTCGGAACACAACTGGGAGCTATTTCTGACAGAGGGGAGTCTATGCATAGAAAGAGAAAGGAGCTGATTCCAGCTTTTATACAATAGCATGAGTGAAATTGGACTTCTGGGAGGGGGAGGAAAGGATCTGTGGTCACGGACATAAATTAACACAAAAGGTGTAAATTAAGCACAAGCAGAATGCAAAATTAAGACTTCATTAAAATTATTGCATAAATAATCTGGCTTGAAAGTAAGAGTATTAACAACAAAAAAACTTTGTATGTCGTAGTACTTCCTCATTACTACTGCTGACAACAGGTTTAGAAAGTGAAGAAAGTATTAAGTTAACAAAGAACTAAATTGTGTCACTCGTCTGAAGAAGATACATGGAAGCATCTATTTATTTGAAGAAATAAATTGTTTACAAAGACTGAGAATGAAATGGGTCTTCATATAATGTGAAGGTCTTGTCATCTGGCAAGACACGATATAATACAAATGAATACTGCCAGACTGACTGCTCCATTTGCATCATCCAAACACAGTTTATCTCCAGTTTTCTCTTCATATAGCTATGTTTTAAAGATGACCTCATCCTAAGCAGTCACTCTTTACCTCCCCAGCTTCCCAGCCACAGACTTCATACGTATTTAATCCTTATTTCTTAAAAAAACAAAAAAAACCCAAAAAACCAACACAATTCCCTCCTCCTTATCCCAAAGCAAGGCCTAACAAGTGAGCTGCCATTGTTCCCTTCTTCCCTCCCTCCTCTGCAATCACCTTTTACTAAAACCACACTCTAAGCTTCATAATTTCAGCTGCTTACATACAATGGTCCCTAACTTAGGTGACTTCTACCGAAAGCGACTCTAACAGTCCCAGACTCTAACAGGATCCCAGTCCCTGCTCCAGGGACCTACAACTAATTTTTCACTCTGTGTTGCTAGTTTCTGTTTTATCTCTTCCATATCAAGTGACTGAATTTCCTTGCTGTTTGATAGCCTGTGTGAAATGACAAACTAATTTCATATTTTATATATACACACACACACACACACACATATATGTCCCAGTGGGCATATCTATGGTCCACGTTGTTCTGGTTTACCCAGCAATCAGGAAACAAGTACTGAATGCTGTTTGAAATTTGCTTCCATTGCTGAAGAGGGTAATGGGAACTGGAAGGGTGTCAATCTTTCTGCTGTCTCCTCCCTATGACAACTTTAAGATAAATAATTAAAAAAAAACCAACAAAGCAACAAAACACTAGATGGTCACTGCAGTTTGCAGTGCACTGTATTTAAATGTACACAGCCTCTTTGTACCTCTGTAAAATTCCCACCCCATGACGCAATTTCGTGGAAGCATTATGGTCCCCTGGCCCATAATCATGGTCTAGGAGCAACATTTGATTCACAGTACTGATTTTCAAGTTAGGCTGCTCAAATATGCTTACAATCAATAAACGACAAGGCCACCAGCACAAGAAAACAAAGCACACTAACATACAGTTGGTAATTTGCATTATACACACCATTCAAATGGCAGTACATTAAATGGCTGTGGAAGAACGTTTCCTTTTCACTATCCAAACACTTAAACTGAAAAATGGGTTTTGAAAACTTTTTTTCTTTTCAATTTCTTTCCTTTTCTTTATTTATTAAAAAAATCTGTAAAATAATTGGCCTTTCTTTTTCCCCAAAGAAGCTTTTTTTTTTCTTTTTTTTTTTTTTTTGTGGGGGGGTGTGTGTGAGAGCTGGTTATTTTGTTTGATTGTCTATTTCTTATATAAAAAAACGTGAAAACGTGCACTATGGTGAAGTCTCAACCCTCCGCCCAAGCAGCCATTTCAGGAAATGTTTCCATTGGAAAAGTTGGTAAAATATGACAATATTCCTAAACCTCGTTTTTTCCTCTGAAGCATTACTTAACCCTCAGGCAATAAATTTAATCACTGAGGTGAGAAATGGACCCTTTTAGTAAGGCTTTTAACTACACATCTTAATGAAACCTAAACAAATGGTGTCCCTGCCACTATGTTGGTTGTATGTGTGTTTATGTATACTATGAGAGCAAAATAAATATTTTTCATACTTAGAGATTTACTATTCTATGGTAATTTCCAAACAGCACTGGAATATAAACAGACAATTCTTTCTTTTTAAGAACTGCAGTTTGCCGGCTTTCTTCTGTACATGACTAATGACCACCATGAGAGGCTTCACAGCAGATATTGGTTTGTTACTAGATCCAGAAAATATGTGATTTTGCCTGCAAGGACAGTGTGTGCATTTTAAGGTACCTTTATCTTTATTTGACTTGTTTGTTTGTTTGTTTGTTTTCTTTAAAGACAACTCACATCTCTGACCTCTGACACTGGCTAACCCATGCTGGAGGCTATGGAAATGGAAATTTCCTACATCCAGGAGTTCATTTCGCTTTAGTTAAATCCCTGCATGCTACTCTTGTCCCCCCTCCTTTCTAATTCTAGTGGATTTTGTGCTTTATAAAATCAAGCTGTTTCAAATATGAATAAATCTATATGTCAAACCCACCCTCTTCCCCACAAATACAAATCTGAATATGAATATCAGGACCGATGTACATGCCTAGTTTCTGTATGAGAGCATTCTGCCTATCTGGAGAAGTGATTTGACTTCTCTGTATTGCATTAGACCACTGTCATTAACGACAGAGGTGTCATTTTGATGTGATCTGTGAGGCAGTAGAAGCTTTGAAGTTGAAAGATAGAATAGACATGGATAAATTGTGCTCTGAGTATGCTGCTATTGCACCATTATTGCTGGCAATTATTTCACCAAGTGACACATCTGATAAAAAGTCATCTGCCTTGCTATGGAAAGAAACCACAGTTTGCTGAAGCACATGGTAGATCTGTCGATTTTAGAGCCTGACAAAAAGCTCATTAGTTTTGGCCTGATCATTCTGCACCAATCTTGAACTCTTTTGCATTGTTCCGCCCCACCCTTGTGTTTTCAGTTGGTTTCCTTTTCCGAGATAGCACTTTTGCTTTTCTGTTTTAATGTTTGGCCATTTGCGCTCTCTTCTCCATACTACTTTCCCCAACACACCCCTTCCTAATGATGTTCTTCATATGCCTCCCCCTTCTCTCACCCCTTCCTTAACCGTCCTGAACAATGTTTATCTCTTTGTTGGGCTCATAAAGTGGGGTTTTTACAACTTTTTTTTTAATCTGCAGAGCATGTGAAATCTAACTTCTCCAAATAAATAGCAACAGATTCCAGGTAATTAAATTTCAGGTTAGTTTTAAGTTAGACATGGAATACAGATTTGTTCCTTCAGCTATGCCCCATCGGCTAAGTTCTTAAGTGGATTCATATTGTGGGGCTCCACCTGAGTAAAGGTTTCAAATAAGGGGAAGAATGAAGAGCTACTGCCAAAATTCCCATGGGGATTTATTTATGTTGATTCCTTGGATGATGATATGGAGAGGTGATGAAGAAAAGGGAAGAGGAGCATGAAAGCAGGAATCTTTTAAATAAAAAAAAAAACCAAACAAAAAACTAATA
>NW_009198855.1:0-73262 GCF_000690835.1 Fulmarus glacialis | reverse complement strand
TAAAGGTCTTTTCCAACCTAAATGATTGAATGATTCTATGATAATTTTGTATGTGCAGAACATCATGTTAAATATGACTTCATATAACAATTAAAGGAGGAGAAAAAATGGTTGACTTGAACATTGAGATGGCTTCAAGAGTTACAAAATTTACTGTGTGATAAAACTTGCCATTGATATTTTGTATTGTGTCATAAAAAATTAGTTATTGCTTTATAATGAAAATGGGATGAGGCTGAAGTACTTGTAGCCACCTGCTCAGGTGTGCTGCAGCACTTAGGGCTAATTAACGCTTCTTGGAATGGGAAGACTTTATGCCTACCTGTACTGTATGCTGTAGTCAACTGAGAAATAGTGTGAGGCGCTGCTGGCATTAATTTGTCTCTCCGGAGACTTCATCCCCATCTGATGTTCAGAAGTACCAGCTGTTAAATGTCTCCTGTAGTGGTTTTTCTGACACTTACTTTTTCACTCACCAGTGTTAGTCTTGCTCAGAGTAAGGTTCAGATAGCTGTGCTTTCTGTTTGAGCTTGTTGCTGTTCAAGTGGTGGAGTGGACTTGTGCTGCTGAGTTTCATTTGGTGCTGATTAGGTCATGCTGTGTGTAGTTTGCATGTTACTGGTCTGTTTTTTCATGACTTGGTAATTTAGGACCAAAGATCATTGAGTCATTATGGGTCACAATTGGTTGTGGTGCCACTTTCCCATTGGTGCTTTTTGGATAAAAGACGGGATTTAAGAGCTGAGTGTGTCCTGCAACAAGTGCTTCTTGCACTCACCAGAATAGTTTGAGTCCCTGAGGAGAGAGCATGAAACCTCCTAATAGAAACACGTGCCAGTTCATTTCATAGAAAAGTTGTTAACTGATAGCTGGTTTTGTGGTCAACAGTTCTGCTTCTGCCTGCTGACAAGAGAAAGTTGAATGGTGATGCTCTGAAGGCATTTTCAGTTTTAGGTCCTGGCTTGGATCTGTAGCTTGGTGATTCAAGCCTGGTGTTTTTTTTCAGGTGGGTGAGCTTGTCTGTGATTGAACTTGGGCTGGCTGCTCTGTGAGCTTGGCAGCCTAACATGGAGTGATTGCTCAGGTGTGATACATCCAGGAGGCTGTTGCATCAGCAGCCAAACTCTCTTGCACTTGGAGGAAAAATAGAGAATTCCACTTGAATAATAAAGTGGTATGTTGGCAGAGAGAGGCTCTGCTGTCAGCCCTAGGAAAATACAATTTTGGATTCCAAAATAATTTTAACCAAAGAAATACAGGACACTCAAACTTCTGGAAGCGTAATGCACCAAGCTTGGGAGTGTCATGTTTTCAGGGTGGATGGAGGAATATATATCACCTTGGAAGAGTTGCCAAAATCAGTGGTGTTTTGGAGAAGAAACTCTTGGTAGTTCTTTGAAATACTTGGTCATCTCTGGAGTCATTCATAAAGTGATTTACCATTTAAGTCTGTCAGAAGGAATTGTTAGTTTCTGTTGAAATCCGTTCATTTTTCAGGTCTGTTGGGCAGCTTCAGGGATGATCCCCTTTATAGGGTATGAAACTGCCAGATTTAAAACTACATGGTTTATTAGAGGCATGGTTTTTTTGTTACAAGATGCAATTAAGTCTGTGACTTGGCGACATGGTGGAGTACTTGTCAGTCTAGCGCTGCGCGGGCTCTTAACACCTCTCTTCTGTCTGTTAACAGGGCATTGACTCTGGGAGGAGGACTGCCGCATTTGGAACACCTTAACCTCTCGGGTTGTCTCACTGTAACTGGTGCAGGCCTGCAGGATTTAGTTTCTGCATGCCCTTCTCTAAACGATGAACACTTTTACTACTGTGACAACATTAACGGTAATGTCTTTTTATGAAGACGTGATGCTTTTCTGGGGAGCAATGTTTGATTTAAGGACACTTGTTAAAACAAAACAAAAAGAACCACCAAAACCCCACTTTTTTTTTCTTGGCTGTGTAGCACTGAGTTTCACAGATTAATTATGAAATGATAACTGTTAAGTCAGTTTTTCCTAATTTGTTCTTTTTTGCTTGACTCTAGTACTGTTCTGTATTACCTAGGAAAGCATTTTTAGTCCGTGTATCTCATAATTTAGTTTAGCATAAATAATAGAGGTTAGAAAGAAGGTCTCCATATAGCTAATACATATTTGCCCTCACCATATCTTCCCTGTAAACGATGTAGTTGTATGTTTCCTTTATGGTCATAACTTCAGACGGAGGCTTCATTAGATTGGTACCAAAGTGGTGATTTTTAGGAAAGGAATGACACGTGTTTTGCCATGCAAACCTCCCATATTGCAGTAGTTTTGGTATAGGATATTTTCGATCCTACCGTCACGTGTCCTTATGGAAAATGTAATTTAGTTTTTCTGGTTTTGCTTGAGTCAGTAACTTATGAATGGATCTAAGCTAAGGAAGGATCTGGATAAATGCATAAAATCCGTTTATGGTGCAAGTCTTTTCAATGTTTACCACACTGGAATTCAGTCTATTATGTTAGGTCCAGTAAGCATTCATAGCATTAGAGATGGGAACCATGGTGTGATTTGTATTCCATGTGTGAATTTAAAACAGGTAAGTGCAACAGAAAGGAAGGGAAAAGGAGGATAACAACTGACTTCACAGGATTATAAAACAAAATTGTGTGTAAAACAAAATTATATTCCCTGGCAGTTCATGGTGTTCAGCTTGGTAATTGGCATCTATATTGAGATGCAGCCGCAGCAGGGGTGCAGGATGCCAGAGCTTTGGTACTACAAGTAAATCTGTACTGACATTTGGATATTCAATCCACTGACATTGATATAAGATGATGCACTTGGATTGGATCCTAATACTAGAAGTGAAAGTACTAAATCATATTTTGCTTCCATAATTTTTGCACTACTTTATACACTTTTTTGACACTGCTGGTTTTTTTCCTTTTGAGACACTTGCTTTTTGTTACTTCCTTCCATTCCATCCAAACCACAGCTTTTAAAAATCTTATAGCATTTCAACCTGAAAAATTTTCTTTTTTAAAATCCTTCACTGACTCTCCTTCCCACATTGTGTTGAGTTTAAAGATGTCTTCAAGCACCAATTAAAAGCCTTTTTCCTTTTACATCTTATTTTGTGCTGTTTTTCCTCTGTTTTCCCTTCTGTCTGTAATACCAGACTTGATGTTCTGGTTTGTCTTCAGACATTTCTGTTTCTCTCCTTGTCCCTAAAACACACTATGTCGTCTTAGTATTAGTTTACAAAGCCAGAATCTCTTGTGCAAGTCCACCACTTTAAAGCTTGCCTGTTCCATAGTATCCTCAAGAAATTATTTATATTTAAACAGAATACTTTTTGGAATTATTCTGTAAAGTTGTCCTGATCCTCTTCCTGTTTATTTCCTTCCTTTTACTGCCTGCTGGAAGCTGTGAGCCTATAAGCTCTGCTTGGTTCTGTAAAGCATCATGCATGCCTTTGGATGAACAGTTACTCCTGTAGAGAGAAATCAACAGGAAAGTGAGGCTGTAATGGTCCGACTTCTCACATCTGTTGAGAAATAGTAGCATCTCAGAAGTTTGTGGCTGTTTTCTTTAAGAAGGAAGTCGATAAAAACTTATAGGGATGTCCTAGCAAAATTCTGAAATGGGAAATAATCTTTTATAACTGAATCCCCTGCAGTTTTATCTGGGTACTGTTCTTTGTATTTTCACTCAAACGTCATTGTGATAGGGCTATTCAGTGTGAAACTAATGCCTTATTCCACTCTGTGGGCAGCAGGATTTCTGTGACAGCTTGAACTATTTCTGTATCACTTGGTATTTCTGAAGTAACTGTAGGGACAGCAGTAGCTGTTTAATTTAAATCAATCCATATCTGAAGCTGTTTATGTTTGCACATATATAAATTGTATTATTAACTGCTGCACAAAGATTACTGATCTGTAAGCATGTAGAGAATAATTTCATAATTTTCTTTGCCCACCAGCTTATCAGGGATTGTTTTCGGGGAAGGAGATATGTTCTGGGATCATGGTGGAAAACCTGTCAGTCTTGCAGAACAAAAAATGGAGCCAACAGCATGGAATTTAGTCATCTTTTAATAATAAAGATACCACTTTGTCATCTGTTGACATATAAGGGCTTTACTTTCACCTACAGCCTATTTTCAGATTTTTTTCTATAAACACTGAGCCTCACAGGGGGCCCTTACACACAGCTTCATTGGATTTTCTTTGTGGAGGGCTTGCTGGACTTGTTTGGTAGGCATGTTTGTTTGCAGTTTTCAGATTTCCATTGCAAGTGCTGGTCTAACCATAGCTGCTCTACCTTTTTAGTAAAACTAAAAAGGTAGAGCAGCTATGGTTAGATAGTTGGGTCTGAGTCACAGACTGCTGTTGCACAGCAGTAGTATGATGCAGTTTTTGTGAGCAGAGACCATGAATTCGCACACACTTCCAAATTTATTTTTTGTCTGTTTACTGTTAGTATGACTTCAATTCTTGGTTTGCATACTAATGTTTAGGATCTCTACCTATGTTTTGCTCAACACTGGAGACTTGGACTTAGATAACACTCAACTGCAGCTGAAAACAAATCTGTCAGTATACACCCCTTCTAATTGCCGATTTGTTTAGTGTCTAAAACACATTTGATTGTAAATCACACTGAACTCAGTAAGAATAGTTTAATGTTTGAGTTACCTCTTGCCACTTAGAAGTTTCTATTTCCCCATAGGCTGTTTTGTCCAGCTGTGTTCAATTTCCTTACTGTATTCTCAGTTTTAAAGCCTGGAGTGCTGTCAGCTTCAGGATTAGAAAAATGGGGCTCCCTAATTTCTGCAGCAGTAGCTCTTTGCAGCTTTTAAGTATGATTCAGTTTCTAGAGTTTTTTTAATGATGTAGTCCTCAGGTGCTGTAATTAAAGACACAGGGCATTAATGAAATAAAGTTGTGGTGATTCTGATGACTCACTCTTTTCTTCTGGCATTTAGAAATTCATTGGTCATAGTTTGATCTGTCTTCCAGCAATGGAGCCAAGACTTTGCAATTTCTGTTAAGATTTATGGACTCCTGTGTGCAGATTTATATGGGAATGCATTGTTGTTAGACTTCAAGAGTTTGGTCTCTCTTTAAGTTCTACGGATAACCAAGGTGCTCTCATAAAGGTCTGTAAGTGAAACTTTACCAAAGGCTGATAGAGAATAGCACTTAGTAAACTCAGATTTTAATATTGCCTTTATATTTTTTTTAAAGCTAATGCTTAATTTGATCACTTTTTTGGTAATTCCCCTGTAACATATTACTTTTGCTACATTACTGTCAAATATGGTATGCAGTGTTGATGATGGGAGCCTCTCCCAGGTGGTGGCTGTGAAAAAGAACTGTCTTTCCTTCCCTCCTTTGTGTTCCTCCCAGCTCATTCTTACTGCCTTCCTGTGGCCAGCATTAGTCTTTGTGTGGCTACTTTGTAAACTCAATCAAGATCTGGGGTAGCTGAAAGCTGCCTTTTTTTTTTTTTTCTTCTTTTTCCTTCCTAGATGGGTCAGGGATCCATCTTGCTGTAGACCACATGGATGTTTCTGCTGCCACAGCTGAGAGCTAGAATAAGTGGCTAAAGGGATGTGGTGGTGGCAGCCAGTTGTCCGGGCTGGAGTGGCTCTTTCACTGTGGTCTTGGTCTGGGTTGTCATGTACTCTTGGTGAAATGCCTAACGTCTTTCTAGGAAATTTTGACTAATTTTTGTTTCACTGATACATGTAACAAAATGGAGTAATCAAATAGCTATGCTCCTTTCTTACATTGCAAGATGTGTTTATATGTACTTTTATTTGAAAACACTGAGAGCTGTTAATCATGAGTAAACAGACCTTATTCTGGGTCACCTGAAGCATCTGAGTAATCAGGCACGCATGTAAAGAGCATTACAATAATCCAGTTCAGAGGTAACTAAACCAGTAATGTAGAGTGTGGCAGGTTAGATGAGAATCTGGTTAACTTTGCTTTCCCAGGTGAACCAGCTCAAACCACATTTAATTTAGGCACTTCACTGCTAGCACTTAAGTCTTCACAGTCAATAGAAAGAGAGGGACCCTTCTGAAAGTGATTCAGCCCTGCTGTAAGATCTGAAATTACCATCTCACTATACAATATAAAAGGAACTGTTTAACTTGGTGCATCAGTGAGGTGAGACGAATTGGAGACCTTGTATACAGAGTCCAGAGGAAGCAGGAGAGAGTGTTTTTTGGCAAGATTAAGGAGGCCATTTGAACTTAAACAGAGAGGGTTTGAAAACAAAGTCCAGTCCATATGAGGTCAGTAGCAAAGACTGGGGAAACCTGAGATTAGGAAGCCAAAGAGATGTAACCAAAAGTCAGTTGTAGTAAATAAAAGCTAGGGAAACAAAAACAGTCTCTGTGGCTATCAAAAGCAAAGGCATTTGAATTTTGTTATCTGTATAAAATGTAAAAAGAACAGGTTAAGGAGGACTAGGGCATTTATAGAGGAGATAAATGACCTGTGATGGAGGAGATCAATTGACATGTCAAAATATAAATGAAATGAGTCATAACCAAATAGCCTTACTGTTAAAACCACCATTAGTGACACTTACTACCTTATTGTGATAAGAGCATAAAATACCCTCCAAATTACGGGAATTGCCTGTATATGCTAAGAAAGAATACAGGGTAGCAGATTTCAGGAGATGAGGTTTGAACCCTGAGTATTTCATTTCATCAGAGTTCTTTATCAGAGGCTATAAAGGAAAGTTAGTGATGGTATGAGGATTAGACGTGGGACAAGAACTGCAGCATAGGAAGAAGGGTGCATTTTCACCATGATGTGGTTATGTCATTTGTAATTCAGTGCCTAATAAACTAGGAAATGAACCTTTAAACTTTTCAGATGATGCAGTTTACTTAGAAGTTTCTAAATTCTTGAGATTAAGTTGCTGGTTTAAATTTAAGACTGGTTTAAATTAAAAAACCGAAAGCTACTTTAAGGATAGAAAGAAAGGGCAGGGCTTAATGGTCACTGTTCAGGATGGACAGGAATCTGGGATTCCCTGTTCCCCGCCAAGAGTTCTGTACTGTGATCAGTCTTACTCAGCATTTCCATTGCTGTTGTGATGTAAGAAATGCACATGGTAATTTCCAAGTTTTTGAGTGGTACTGAGCTGCCTCAAGTAATGATACTGGTGCTGAATATTTCCAGAAGGACTTATTACGAGCTTCAGTATAGCTGTATGCATGGTTATATGTCCATGTGGTTGGGAATAATCAAACTGTGATTGCATAAAACTGAATTCGGAGCTGGCAGTTGCAACGTGGAGACAATGATTTCAGAGAGCTGTTGGTGCTAATTCTGAGATCTTTCCTGTTTGCAGCAGCAGCCAAAAAAGCCACCAATGTTACGCATCATCAGGGTGTTGAGAACGAGATAGAGGGTGTTGCTGCATGGTCCTGGAAGCCTTGGGGCGCTCACGTTTGGAGTACTGCATGCGGTTTTGGTCTCCCCATCTTGAGGAGTGTATGTAACGGAGTTACAGAAGATACAGAAGAGGCCTCCTAAAAAGAGTTAGGGAACTGAGGAGCTGTCTTGCAAGGACACGCTCAAAAGGCGGGAATGTTTCAATATGGGAATGAGAAGGCAGGAAAGGGGGATGACTTTACAGAACTGGGAAGGCAGTAGATGAGGTGAATGTGCCACAGTAACTCTCCAAATTCTGCAGTGTTACAGCTTGGCAATGGTAAGTGAAGTGGGTAGGCAATTGATTTAAAGCAGATGCACGATGTAGTGAACTTCTGGAATTTGGTCCTGTGGGGAATTGTGAAAGCAGATAGTATCAGCAGGTTTAAAAAGAAGTTAAACAAAGGCATGCACAGCTGAGCCATAAACAAATACTAAAGGGAATGGACTTTAATATCCCTATCACAACAGTTAGGGGTGCTGGGAAGATATAAAATGTATTCATGATAGGCTTATATGGTCTCCCTAGATAACACTTGCTGTTGCCAGTGATGAAGGTAGGGTTAGATGGACCATTGGTCAGACCTAGAAGGGCAGTTTTTATGTTCCAGTTATGGGCATGAGGAAGAACATTCTTAAAATGAGCAAGAAAAGGATGGAAAACAACATTAAAGTATATGGAGTATTCCCTTCCTTGGGATGTTGTGGTTCTGTGCGTTTTGTCAACAAGCATTTTACTAGAACTGTGACAGTTGCTTCAAAATTACTGATGTGCTGCTTAGCTGTGGCAATGATGAGGAAGGTCAGCTACGACTTGGAAAATGCTGCTGCACAGAACATGCTCTGCTAAACCAGCTATTCAGAAGCACCGAGTCTCCTTTTTAAAGGACTTACGAAGAAGCTTTCAAACTCTAGCTCGTAAGTGACTTGGAGGATCAAAATTTAGTTCAGGTGAATAAAAAGACTTGAAAAGGAAAATGAGTTTATTGACAAATGAAAAGTTTACTATTTTGCACACTGTAACCGTTCTCCTTCGTTATAGGTTCAGGTTTGTTTTATTCAGTCTCATGCATGTTAACTTAATTACTTTGTAGAATATTGTTCATCGGTGTGTGGCATGAAGCAGAAAGCTGATTTCCAGACACCAGGTTATTGGAAATTAATTGAATTATGACTTTAAATTACTGTTCAAGGCAAAAAAGCAAGCCAGACATAGCATGGTGCCCTAGTTCATTACATGATTTTGCTAGTCTTTTTAAAATGTATTAAAAACACCTTAAATAATCTTTGATTTGTCTCAAATACAAAGGGGGGAAATTTGGGTTGTCCTGGTTAGGTCTTTACCAGCTTGTTTTGTGTAACTTAGCAGCCCACTTCCAATTTGTGTTGGGTGGCAGAGTTCAGCCAACCTGAATGTAAATGTTTGTGTCTCTAAAGCAGGCGTATGGCTGCAGGAAGTAAAATCCTGTGCTAATAGATTGAATAGTTTCTTATCTCATGATCACTTTAACGTTTCAAATTAAAGGGATAACAGTAAGCGAAGGTAAGTGGAGGTGGGTAGAATTACAGCATTGGTTTATACTGTCTGGGCTCACAATTTTTTTTTTTTTGAATGGCTAGTTTTTAGCCTTATGGCTTCTGATAACTGCAGTGATAATAAGGGTGATTTTCTCTTTAGTTTTTGAATTTCCAGTCAGAGTACATGAGGTCTAGCCAACCATGAAGTGTTCACAGAGAAAAAACCTTCCAGACTAAAAAACTGTTCCCATTATAGTAGAAATGGTTTTGGAGATTATGGATTCTTTAGTAATGCCATGAAGTCATCATCTGAATTTGAAAAATGCGAGTTAAATATGCATTGTGAAAATACATCTCAATTCTGACAGCTAGCTGTGAGAGCTTGCTTAAACTTGCCCATTTAAGTGTTGCTCATCATACATCTGTGTCATTTTGAATGTGTTTTCATGGGACTAAGCAAGAGGAAAAATCTCTTGAAAAATGGCTGCTCCGATTGAGGTTTTCATACTGTGATAGTACTGACTGTTTCAGACTTCACAGTGCTGAATGAAGTTTAGTGTATGTACAAAAAGGAGACATTTTCTGAATTGCCAGGTTACGAGAATTCTGAATCTAAATAAATGGCCTTTTCTTCTTTTCACATTTGTTCTGTTTTTGTGCAGGTCCTCATGCTGAAACCGCCAGTGGATGCCAGAATTTGCAGTGTGGTTTTCGGGCCTGCTGCCGCTCTGGCGAATGACCGCTGACTTCTGATCTTTCAGTCTACTTCATTTAGCTGAGCAGGCTTCCTTTCATGCACTTTACTTACAGCTCGCATCTTGTGTTAACAATCCTTGGAGTGAGATTTGTTTATACTAGCCTGACCTGGCCCACAACTTCAAAATCTTAATTATGAGTGTACTGTACAGTGTTGTAACAATCTCACAAAATCTCATTTGGTTTGAAGGGTGTTGGGTTCTGTTTTACTTAATTTGGGGAAGACGGGAAAACATTCAGAGTTTTTTTTTAATGCCACTTTCTTCCAAGTTTGGCACTTAAACATACTTTACTGGATTATTTTGTGTTAAGTGAATGGTTTTTTATTTTGAATCTGTAAGTACAATATAAAGTTCTGCAGAGAATTTGAAATTTATTGTTTGCATTTGGGTAACAATTACACATCTTTAGGAGCCTTGTTTCTCCCCCTTTCCTCTCATCCTGAAGTCGTTCTTTATATTGCAAAATTAGGGAAATTCCCACCTTCCTTTTGCATTTGGTTTTGTATTTGGGCTTGAAAGACATACTCAAATAAAACATTCCCACCAATAAAAAATTTATGTAGCAGTTGAATATATATGCTTTTAAGGTGTAATATCCAGGCGTACCGTGCCAGTAGGCTGCAGATTGGGTGGGTGGGTGTTGCAGTGGTTGCAGAGCTGTGAACCTTGCAATGTGTGTGGGGAATTTTGTTCTGGTTTTTTCCTTCTATGACTGTGTTAAGGTGCATTTTTGAAACAGCTTCCAAGGAAGTCAGTTTCCATTCGTATGAAATCCGTGGAAGACAACTACATTTTCCCTATTGCTTTGATTTTTAGTAAGACCCCTCATTGAACAGTAGAGACCGGCGGGGTAGCAGAGAATCCTTTGTGGGGCTGAATGAAACCCACGCTAGGAAGAGAGATGAGTAACGTACGAGTCGTGTGTGTGTGTGGGGCGGTGTGGGGAAGAGCCCATTGCAAGAGGAAGTGAGTATTGTACTCATGTTAAGTGGCAAACTTTAATGGCCACCTGCTCGTATGACTGGCATAGTTGAAGGCTGTTTTTCTCTGGGGCAGAGGAGGGGTAGGTCGCAGCCATAGTAGAAGGCGGACAGGTTGTTTTTCCCCATCCTGCCTAATTTTGAAGGCTGACAATATGTCAAACTAGTAATTTTTACCTGTTTTCTGATTGGATAAATTCTTTTCAGTAGTATTTATTTAGGACAGCAGTCATGGTGATGTGTAGCTTTCAAGACTTCTGGTGCCTGGGAAGTCAGCTTGCAGGCATAGCTGGAGGTTACAATAAACTGCAAGTTTTGACACCATCTTGCTCCCACTAATACTGAAGAGTAGCAAGGTAAGAAAAATACTAGTGAATGTAGAGTTGGTGCAGAGTTGGCTGTTCATGGTTAACAGCTGAACATGGGCTAGAGGCAGAATGTACAGTGCTCAGTTAGAAGCCTGCAGAAGAGATATAAAAGGATACCATTATTCCAGCAACTGTTGCTTCAAGTAAGCTGCATTAAATTTACTTCGGTGCCCAAAGGTTAGAGTAGATACATGGCCATTTGTGCAATGCTGAATGAGGCGAGATGAGAGCAGCAAGGTAGACGGTGGGCTTTCTTGCATCTGTCCTTGTTCCAGAACTCTTGTTTCTGAGGCTGGGAAGGTGCAGCTAGAGGTCCTTCTCCTTGCTGCTAGGTGGTGGTTTCTGTGTAGACTAGTAAGAGTCACAGCTGAGGGCTGAGTCAGCTGCAGAAAGTTCTGTTCACTTACATCATGTTTCTTCTTCACCCTTCTCTGAAGGGGAGTTGGACTAAACTTGGGAGATGTCATCAATGTTGTTCCAGAGAGCATCATGTGATGACAATGTAGCTACTCCCTTCTGCTGGAGGTTTATAGAGGGAACCTGTGGTAGCAACCACAGGCTCTAAACCAAAGATTTTCTGTCTAGTATTTATTAGATGGACTGAGTCTAGCTTGGAATTAAGCTCAAGAACAATCTTAACTTTGATATGTTCTGATGAACATCCTTCCTAGCTCAACCCACCATCATTTTTGCTTGGAAGAGTAATTAGTAAGGTAACTGCAGGAAAAGGGCATATATTTATATCAGCATTAACAGTTAACACCACTACTTACACACGAATAAGCGAATTTGATTTTTAGTACTCTTTTGATAATCTTTTGCTAGGGTAACTTGCAGATAAGGATCTCATACTCCGAAGTAATTTAATCAAATTCTTGTATAAAATGAATGAGCTTCCACTTAGTTTTTGGTATAAATATTTATTAAATACTTAAGTTTTAAATAAAATGTTGTCTTATACCTCTAAATGGTGCTGGCATTATACAGACACTAAGTATGAAGTAGCAGAGGCAGCAGCTTCTTAAAGATTGAAGTATGGCCTTCACTGATGGCTCTTTGGTGCACGAAATTTATTCATGGGTAAATAGTCCCAGTCTTCATTCAGGAACTCAGGTACCTACTTGTATTGTAACTGAATAACAGTGTCTTTGAGGAGGAAGAAGGTCTGTAGATAAAATAAACTGACTAGCTAAAAACATGATTTAAGGCATGATTCCAGAAACAAGTTTCACCTGAAAATAAGGTTGCCAAACTCTACCATTTTGCTCTGCAATGTCACTATATGCGGGCATGTGTAATGTTTTTAAGAGTGTGATGTCCCAACTGGGAGCTATAAAATACTGTATAAAAAATCACCTATTAGCATGGGAATTTTAAGCTGTTGGTCTCTTCCTTAGCAGTAATAAGGAGTATCTTCAGTGGTTGTAGGGTGAATAAAGCTTATGTATTTGCAGCTACTGAAAATCAGGTTCTCACTCTTTTTTTTAAAATACTTGGGGTAGCTCACATCAGCAGTGTGAGAAATCTCTTACATTTACCCCTACATAAGCAAATTTCTTGAGCTATTCTGACTAGTCTATACTACCTATTTCGAACAAGTGAAGCAATATAAATCCATAGAGAGAGAACATTTTGGGGATAAGCATGAATATACACGGCTAGAGCAAATTCAACATTGGAAACATCAATGGTATGAACTCCTGTGCTGTGTACAGCTTCTATTAAAGGTCCGACTTCAGAAAATGGCATATGAATAGGAAATCCAGAGACCTGGGAGAAAGAAAGGAAAAAACACATAAGGTAAGAAGAAAAGGTAAAGGCATCTGAATAGTTTTAAAAAATCTGTTTTACTGTGCACGTAAATTTATCTTTTCTATTGCTGGCCTGAGGAGATGCAGTAAGAAAGCCCATTTTGTATTTTAATACCACCTCCCTATTTCATATACTCCAGGCAAGCTTCTGACATTTTTCCTCTTTAGTTTGGGTTAAGTTCAAAGTGAAGATGTTTAGAAATCCACTAGAATAAAGTTGTGTTATTGAACACATACAGAATAACTTTGCTGCTTTTCTGCCTCTTAACTGGTCTTAATTCATTGTGTTCTCCTGTCTGCACTGGCTGGGGATTTGAGGTGGCAAACGACTCCTGCCCATAACACATTTCACGTCCAAGAGGAACTGAAACCTCAACTCATTTTGAAGATTGCCATAGTTGTGTACAGTGTTGTTACCATGTGTGTTTCACATGAAAAGCAGAAGGACCTAACCTTTAGAACAGCCTGGAGGAAGAATGCATGGGTACGCTGGTGGCTGCAGTGAATACCTAAGTAATTTTTTTTTTTTCTGTCTTTAAAGAGTGGAGCGAAGAGTAGACAATTGAAGTAAAGCCCACATGTGTGGGCTTCTGCACCTGTAAGTGGACTGTGTGTGGCACTACTCATCACCAGTGCCAGGTTCTTACTGACCAGACGTGAGAGCTAATGCACCAATCAACCCATAAGCATTCAGTGCTAGGAGACTGCACTTGTATTTATGTATTGGAGGTAGTGACTGTTGTGGTACAGCAGTAATACAAGAACAGTGCAGCCAGTTTATCTTTACATTCTTATCTTTATGTTCAACAGAAAGTTTTTATCTTCAACATCTACAAATGAAATAAAACCACTCCTTCACTCTGTAAATATTACATTGGCTTATCTTTGGTATAAAAGCTCTTGTGATTTTTGGTAGTAGAGGAAATAAATAGCCTAGGACACTCTCCTGTACCACAGAGTAGCGATACTAAATCCTAGGGATTTAGATTTCTACTTCCATGCACAACACATATATGTTCACAACTGTACCCTGTAATCTCCTAGCTGTTTTTGCAGCTCTGCCTGATGGTCATCTTCTACATCTTTGCCTTGGTTTTGTTCCAGCAGCGGCAGAAAGTTACGTAGGGTAGAGGTACAGTATCTGTTCCAACGAGTTAGGTGCCTTGGTCTCCATTCCATAATCTTATCTTTTAATATTTTTTCAATCCTGCAATGTAATACACTGATTATTACAATTCTATTTACCAGACACCTGAACTGATCTCCCTTGACATACTTAGCACAGATTATGGGGAACACAAATGACCTCAGTTAAGTTTACTGCTACCTAAAAGGACAGAAAAGCAATGCCAACATAGCTGTATGGTGCCTGCATGTTCAGTAACAATGGGAGGCCAGGGCCTTACAACCCTTTTTAGTCTACACCCTCTCCTCTCATCCCTCTACAGCATTTTGCTTCTTAGGAAACTGTACAGCAATGCTTAATAGAGATTACCAGATAGAAAGAACTGATCAAAGAGAAAATTTCAAAAAGTCCTGTGAACTACAGCTTCTGATTTTTTTTTTTTTTTTTTTTTTTAGGCCATTCTCAATTCCTGGCATTCAAAGCAGGTTTTTAGGACCTAGGTGTGAATACGCTTGAGGAATGTAAGAAGATGCTCCACCTAGTGATCAGCACTGACAGTGTTTGTTTTGGAGATAGAATTACCTGCCCTGTAGTTCCACCGCAGCAGCCTTGTCTGAATGCTGATAAACTAATTCTTCGGGCTAGCAATAAATAAAAAGTTTAAATATTAAAAAGCAGAGTCCCTTCTAGCTGTACAGCAATGTAACTTCAGGAGTTACTGCCTTGATGATACTGGCATGCATTCACAATTATGCTAAAATAATCTATTACTTAGTAGAGACATAATAAAAACATTAATGAGATGTTTGTGTGTAATGCTGGGTTTTTTCCTTTTCCCAGTAAACTTCAACTGCTGATACCTTTGATAAACTAGAAAAAATCCTGTTTGTTTAGTAAGGATGTGTGTACAGCTTAAAATAATGCCTTCCTAGCTGTAAGACAAAAGTTGACATTTTCTGTATAATACCAAGCTATGCCTTTGGATAGGGTTGTGTTAGAGATTTCTCCCATTTACTGCACTGTTGTCCTGACATCTTACATAGATATTTAGAGGAAAACAGATGTGCATAAAACCAAATACTTTGCCAATTCCTGCTTTCATTTTTTTAAGGAGTGCCTGGGAAAATTTTTTTAAAACCCAATGCTATTACATGAATATATTTAACTACAGAAGTCCAAATCTTTATACCAAGTCTGTGATCTCTCGCCCCCTCAAAAGAAGTTGGCAAGAGATAGATAGATTAATACCTGAACGCTGCAGAGACCAGGGTATGGCAAGCTTCTTGAAAAGAAAGACTTCCAAAGTTTTGGTTTGCTGATATCAAAATTTATCCTTACTGGGGAATCATATTCTTGCATATTAAACCAAACCTATGAGAAAGCAAGTTTGTTTTTGACTTTCAGCATATAATCACAGCTGTGGTACACAGTGCACTTAAGTGGCAATAAAATACTCTATAGTCTTGACCTTCTATAGCAATTACCAGTATGAGTTCATATGAAGCAAGGCAATCTTGTGTAGTCACAGCTGATGTGCAACTTTTGCATTCTCGCATCAAAAGGGATGGTGCTGGTCTGCCATGTCTTGGGCTTCTGAGTCTGAATTGAGACCAGCGTACAAACAGAACTAATGTCTGTCTGAATCTTTGTTTTCTCCAGCATTTCCTTTTCAACCCCTCATCTACTGTGCGCCATAGCAGTTTTTATGCTTTCAGAAGCTTTCTGCCTTTACCATCACTTCAGCATCATTGTATTGGGTTATAGTATGCTCTAGAGTTTCTTCCGCTGTCCTGAGCTGCATTTCCATCCCTCTGGATTGCTACACAAGTGTTTTCTGAATTCTGATGAAATTCTTTCAACTGCCCACCACAGTGCAGCTGTGGCTGTGATGCCTGGTAGCCTGCTGCACCTCAGCACCATTGCTATTTCAAGCTTATGATGCAGAATGTAAGTAGATACTGTAGAGACATACAGCTCCTATGTATATTTTGTCATCAAGGGGAACCCATGTCTTGCACTCTGCTTCTTTATAGATGCTCAATTTGGTCTGTGTTTGAGCCTACTCTGAAGCATGCAAGCACTATAGGCTTCTTGTTCAAAACAACCTTTAAATAACTACCGCTAAGGCTGCAAAATGTATCAACAATTAATATGTAAATGTACTACTTAATATGTAACCTTTTGTAACTGATGGTTCTGTGTACAGCCTATACACATGGCATAGCTTTTTCTTCCCCTGTTGGATATGAAGTGGCATTGCTCTGCTGGCAGCACAGCTGCTCAGAGTTACATGTAGACTGAAAGATGTTGTTGAGCTCTGTAGTTCAAGGTTAGCTGATTAAGTTGTCAGTGCTGAAGTCCTTAGTTGCTTCTTCCAGCAATTAACAATTAAGTTACATTTTTCTTAACTGTAAGTTTAGTACTACTTTAAAAAAAAACCCAAACCAATTCAATTGCTCCCCAGAACACTTTCAATGAAAGACAGAACGGACACTTTTAAAATAAATATGCTTTAGAGTATTAAATTCTCATCCAAAGTCTTGTGTTTAGAATAAAACCCCAGAAGATTAAAAAACAAAACAAAACTTACAATGCATGACACTTCAAAGGACTTCTCCAGGTGTGTTTTCAATACAGAAAATAAAAGCAAATGTTTGCTGTATTTTGGTGCAAAATGGAAGACTGTTTCCATATAATGGTTCCAAAAAACTGAGGACCAAACTTTTAAACTCAACTTCCAGTTTTCATTCAAATAAATCCTAGGGTTCTTTTTTTAAACTCACCTTCTGTTTCCTCAGTTTCAGACTTTCACTTAAATGCTGATTAAAAAAAAAATTTCTTATTTTAAGTATTTAAAGTAGCTGAAAAACCTGTTTAAGATTGAATAAAATCATTAATGACATCACAAATATAGTTACATTGATGAACACATGATGCACAAGGTCAAGAAAAATATCAAGTCATCAGCTCTTACGTGTATAGAAATGTGACAAGACTGGGTACACTTACATTATCACAGCTGATCAGACAATACACATTTTGTAAGGGGCAGAAAGTATCATACTGCCTATAAAAACATCCACTACTGGGATTCCAAATTACATATTGACTTTGTTCCAAAGTTAATACATATGCAGTTGGTCCCTAGGAAGAAAAAAAAGTATGAGAAAAATGTCTTAAAACTGGCTACAAAGACAGTATGCTTTGTATTGTTTGGAATATTAAATTTTTACTATTGAGATTAAATAGTACCTTTTTGGAGCAAACTGGTTGGAAGAATTTACAGGTTCATTACAATCCAACCAACTAAGACTTATATAGTAATGTGTTCTCTGTCTCTCACGTGGCAGAGAAATGTTAGACATACACAGCCCTGAGCCATTCTTAAAATACAGAGCTGAACCAAGACAACTTTCAGAATATGAACAGATGTGAAATTCCATATACAGGAGTGTTTAATGTATGCCACTTCAGTGTCAGCGTGTCTTACTTGGCTACTGCCACAACTCTCATACAGGGGCAATCTCTGAGTTGAAGGACCGCAGCCTAGGCAGCACACTTCATGCTTCATCTATCAGCCTTCCCTCATATAGGCACATAAGGAATTTCCCAGCTATCTTTTTATAGTCTCTATCAGGAATCCCTAAACTGCTCTTCTATTTTCTTGTTATCTCCCACATTTTCCAGGTACCTTGAAATACCTGGAATAGTCCCCCTCCTTACAGCATGCATAAACTGAATGCTTTATTAAGGACTACCATCTCCATCAGATTTGGAGTGGAAGGAACGTACCCGAGTACCTGTTCCTGCCGCTGCAGTATCTGAGAATGTGCTTGCATACATAAAGAATCTAGTCTTGACAGGGATTTTTACCAAAATTCTGTTCAGCAAAACTTCCACATGTGCTTGGTAATTTAAGATACTAATGGTGGAAATCTGCATTATAAAAAGTCTTACCATCTCTTTGAAAAGAGCAGTATTGGTTACTTGGAAATCTGAGTGCTTCCCTGAGAACAAATGCATCTCCTAAGAGGCAAAAGAATCTAAATGTTTTAGTTCTTAGGCAGTCTAAGCCAGATTGCTGCCACAGGGGGCTCACACAGGGTACACAGCAGCCCAAGGCAACGCAGACTAATCTAAACTAACGCCTAATCTGCCTGTATTATAGAAGGCAGATGAAGATTGACTGATCAAGCCTGAACAGATCTATCATTACTCTTTGCTTTGCCATCAGCTGGAGAGAGGATCAAGAGACGGGTATGTACCAGTAAGAATCCCTGGCAAGCCCCTCACCCTCTCCTGCCACCTCTCAACCTTTACCCAATCCCACCCCAACTCCGTCACACACCATTTATACAAGCTGAAGTCCAATCGAGGTTTATAGATGCTTGATATTGTACTATGAGGATGACAGCTACTACCAGATTAAGCGTGGAAGCATGGGTCCAGAAAAAAAAAAACAGACGATATTTATACTAAGATACACTTTCAACTTACATTTTTTGCTCTCTGAAAAAAATCAGTTCCAGCAGCACCAATGTTTAGATAACTTCCTGGAAAAACATGCAGCAAGAAACAACTCTATCCATTGGTGGGAACCAAAGACTTCAGAGAATAAAAGTTAATATTCAGACCAAATGAAAAAATCCTCTTACCTCAGGAATAGCATTTCCAATGATAAGCCAGGCTTTTTTCCCCATACCAAGAAAATAATTACACAAGAGCACGGCGTGTTCTTCCTCATCTCCCGCCAAAAGATAAAGAAATTGCTAATTGAGATAGAGGGGGGGAAAAAAAAAAAAAAGCCTCTTTCTATGCAGTTATCAACTGTGTTTTCAACTTACAACTTTTAATAATATTTCTTAACACTTCTGAAGCAAAAGAGTCCTTTTAGATCTTTGCAACTCATCTTTGCTGTTTACTGGGCACTGCTTCAACATGCAGGACAAATGTGAATGCTGTGAAAATCCATGATGCAGATCTGAGATTTTACCACAAGAACCAACGTCTTTGTCTTTTGAGTTATTCTGCATTTTGCAGAGAAGTTTTGAGATGGTTAAGGTAATCATAGATGATGTTTCATGTCTGCTGTTATTCTATAGATCACAGGATTTATTTGTATGTGACAGAGAAGGCTAAATATCCCATTATTGCTGACATTACATGCAATGTTCTTTCTGTAGTTCCTTGGATCAATTTTAAGTCTAGTTTTAAAGTCGGCATCCCTTCACTTCTGCATGACTAGCCATTTTGGATTGTTTTATAACTGAAAAAAAAACAGGAAAAGCTTAAAGTCGTAAGCATTCTTAGCGTCAATCAATTGCAACCTATGAAAGATAAAAATTTTGGCTCATATCAGGATGAGCAACCTTTCTCAAACTTTGGTCCTCATTCTTTGAGATAAATGGCTTATAAAGAAAAATAGTCCTCACAATAATAGAATCACAGAGTAATTTAGATCTGAAGGGAGCTCAAGAGCTCATCTAGCACAATTTCCCCCCAAAAGCAGGGGCTGCTAGGATGTCATATGACATTCAAGACGATAAAGAACTTCTGTTTAATTGCATTACTTACATCTGATGTACTCCATAAATCACAAATTCCAGCAAATGACACACTATCTGGCAAAAAAGGAATCAAAGCAACATATCGAGCCACCAATTCCTGTAAGAAAACAAAATAGAGCAAGTCACCCCTTCAATCCACGACATGGTTATCTAACAATGGTATTATTACACCAGATGTGAAGCATACTGCTGTTTCCAAAGATATCGATGACAAAACACTGACTAGCCTCACTACAGTAGCAGCTAGCTCATTTTAGAACTTATATCAAAGACTGGTATGATTTACTCCCATTGAGGTTTGGCATAATTCTTTTTCTTTTAAAGGACAATACTCATTAACATACCTATTTTTTTCCAGAGGAGACAAATATCCTTTTCCAGCATCATTATGGATAGACTTACTGTGTATCACATGTGGTCGTTATTACTTTATTTTGTATCATCTCTAGTTTTTCCTTTACAAAAAACGTAGCTATACAGCAAACATATAAAAGTGTTATGCGCCTATGTGCACGTGCATGTGCACATGCGAACACACACATTCTGAAATCTATATCCCAGAAACTTCACTATCTTTTCTAAGTACTTACTGCTGCTGTTTGAGAACTATTTGGGACGGCATCAAGAAGCTCCTGTGGTGGATTCAGAGGTTTGATATATCTGGTAATAAAAACTGTTTTCCCATTGAGGTCAATTACAGTTGTTAGGCATTGGCGGCTTGGAAACTTTGATGTACATTCAGCTTCATACTTTGCTGCTGCCTGGAGCAATTTCTCATCTTCTTGGGTATCAAACTTCAAAAGACAGTAGAATTCATACAAAAATAGTTTTATTTATAATTTGGGCTTAAGTCTTTACTATGTTTGGCTTTATTTCACCATTTTTGCTAATAGCATTTTGAACTTTCCTTGTAGTATATACTTTGGCTCACAGACATATAAGAAAGGTAATGGAAAATCAGGCAATTTGCATTTACTTATGAATGCACATAATGACCTGTACCTGTAGCTGGCTTTATTAAAGCACTGAAAATGTAGTGAAAGTTATGGCCAAGTAAAACTGCTGGGATGAGTATGTAACACCACGTATTAATTCAAAGGAAAACAATTACGGTTAGGTACTAATCCTACATGCTATTCACATCACACTCCATTAAAACCACAATTGAGATTATGCACAAAATCCCAGTAATTTTTATGTAAATAAAACTGCGACAACCCTGCACAATGCCAAAATATTTGCAGAGAAGGTCCAAGTAATTTTTACATGAATCCTTATAATTCAGACTTGTCTAAAATGTTAACGCTTTTAGATGAGATTTTCCAGAAGTAAATCTAGGACTCAAAAGCATGTATTAATTACATAACAATGACAACTATTTGCATATATGTCACTTAAGATGTCATCTTTTAAAGGTCTTAGGATCAGTCAAAATAATAGTTTTTTATATCTCCTTGGAATCCCTTGTATATTTCTAGTAGTGCTGAGAATTAAAGCTTATCCTTCATAATATTTTTGTTCAAAATAAAGCACTTTTTGTCATTTGTTACCCTTCTTCTCAAACTAACCAGAGGTGGAACAGCTGGGCAGGGCCCTGCAGCTAGACCTCCAAGTCAGCGGAGAAGGCACACAGTGGTGATTCTTCTCAACCATAATTAACAGCCGAAATATACAGCCTCCGACACTTTGTAAATTTAAATGTAGTAATTCACTGCAAATATTACTGACAGATAGACAACTACTATGTCAGAGTCAAGTAACGCAAAGTGCAAAAAGATTGCTGAATGGCATAAAACAAAGCTAAATCTTAAACAGGGAACAACAGGAATCTCTCAACTGATTTAATTTATTAATATTTTACCTTCTTAAGCATTTCATTCATCTATATAAAGATTCAGGAAGGACAGCAAGAGAGGAAAAATAGGTAAAGAAACAAAGAAAGGTATCGTAAAATTAAACTAAAATTAAGCTTAGCATCTTAAAACACTACACAAGTATTTAAAATGACTTAACTACAGAAGGAATGGCGAGGAATAGGAACAAAGGGCAGCAAAAATATTTAGTTAATTTTTGTCATTTTATGCCAAACACTTTCTATAATAAGTATATGTGTTACATTTGGGGAGTTGCAGCACAGAATAATTAATTTTTCAGTCACAGTTAGAATACACACACATGTCACTTTAGTAGTGTTTTTATGTACAGATTTCATTAGATACATAACACCTAAAATAGAACAGACTCTTAATGTAATTTGGTCCTGCTTTACTGAGTTTCCTCTAACATGAAATTATATTTTATTGTTTTCTATTTATATTGCTTTGAAAAAATGGATTATTTGAAAATCCTGTACTATGTTTGCTAAAAAAATAATTTGGTTTGGCTTAGTATCCAAGGTAAACAAATAATCTGCTGCTAAGTAAAATTTTTGTAAGATTTAGAAAAATCTCTACTGCAAAGAGTCAACAAAAACCTGGCAAAACTCCTACTGATCCATTAATCACAACTGTTTTTCCACTGTTCTTCAAATTTTAGAAAACAGATCTTATGTACCAATAGTTTTCTTACCTCAGCAACATTTTACTTATTCCTGTTTTTACTTTCAATGCACTTCAGTGACAATGCATACTTTTTGGTACAGTTTAGCTTTGATAGAATCATAGAACAGCCCAGGTTGGAAGGGACCTCAAAAGACCATCTGGTCCAACCTTTTGTGGGAAAGGGAGCCTAGGTGAGATTACCCAGCACCCTGTCCAATCGCATCTTGAAAACCTCCAGTGATGGGGACTCTACTATGTCCCTGGGGAGATTGTTTGAGTGAATGACTGTTCTTATTATAAAAAATTTCTTTCTTGTATCGAGATAAAACCTCTCCCGCTGCAACTTGTACCCACTGCCCCTTGTCTTCTCAGTGTGGCTCCTTGTGAGGAGAAGCTTTGACGTGTAGTATTCCTTGCTACTTAGAACAGGACTCATTTAGTATACTATGATTCTTTGTTGCATCTTCAGAATGGAAGGTACTTCAGTCTCTTTCTAGTTCTTTATGTCTGAGTTTTGGCAAGGGGCAGTTAGCTCCTACCGTCATATTTGAAATGAAAGAGAACTTATGTCAGAAAGATCTATGACTTTAATAAAACATGCTGGTTTTTCCCTCTGCAGTGTTCAAATCAATTCTAAATATAGCTACCAAACTGCACCTTTTTACTAAGCATTAATACAATACATAACCTTTTGGTAACTAAGCATCAAATTGCATCTATGCAAGAAATCCTGAACATTTGCTCATTATTTAAAGAGGTCAAGATTTGCAACATATAGTCCATAATATTTTACAATAATCTTGCCCTTATTTGAATTTCTATCATTCTTCTTCTGAAACAGTACTGGAGACAGGTCCTTCTATAAACAGAGATCTGTTTCCCTACGTATTCAGTACATTTTTTTTCCCAGCAACTAATTACTGTATGTGAAGATTAAGACTATGAAACTCTTGAATAAGGTCTCATCTATTAAAGGTGCTTCAAGGCTGTTAAGTTTATATTTATGGTTTCGAGTCTTAGTAATAATTTTATCATTTGAACTAATTAACCTTTAAAAGGCATCCATGAATGCACTTTATTAATTTTCTTTATTTTCAACAGTACTAAATTGTAACAATTCCCACAGTATCGCATGACAGCAAGAAAACACAGGACTGGATAGTTTCCAAGACTATAATTTAACAGGAGAAAGGGTTTTTAGAATGCATCATACAATTTTGTATTTATTCTGAAAAAGAAATTACATAACGATAGACCTTTCTCTCCAGTTCTTGTTTGTCTCTAATAAATGACCAGTGTAGCACTGAATTGGAAAAGAATGAACTGCTGCTGTTTGTTTGCACCTGCCACCTCCTTTTCGTCCACTGGTCACAAATACTCACATGAATACTTTATTGTTTACAGAAGTAAATGAGAAAATTACATGCTCACAGATAATGAACGCAAATTTGCTTTTTGTTAAGAGTGGAACTAGATATCTGGTGAAAGTTATTTCTCATGCATTAAATGTCCATCTAACTTAATGGTGCATCCAATTAAATTGAACTGAGCTAAAAAAATTGAAGTAGAACACTCAGAATTTGTATTAAAGTCCTTCCGTACTTGTATTCACGTCCTTCAATACACTAAGCATACCTATTTATATGCATCTCAAGAACTGCACCGCTGGAAACAAAAAGCAAGAATATGATCAATTACTGATTAGTTACCTTTTCTCTGACTGACTCTCCAGGAATGAGCTGTGGTTCAATGGTAATAAACAGTGTTATATATGAGCCCTCACTCAGATTTCGCACCGAATCATAACCTCTCTCAATTCCTAGGTTCTTTTCTTTGCTGTAGCCAAGGAGGACTGGAGGAATATCCACCTTAAATGTACCATCAATCTACAACATATACAGAGAAATACTTCTCATTAGAAGCAAAAAAGCAAAACTTCCTTCTCAAAAACATTGCTACTTGTATTCAAATATTTTATTCCTTTGATTTCTTTATTGATTTGAATTACAAAACAATAAAATGATTAACTGTGGGGAAAACATGAGACATCTTATTCTTAAATGTATTAATTACAACCGGATTTCAGCCTCTCTAAATATTAGTGTCCATAATATACAAATGTAATGGAAATCATACACACTAGTTCTTAGAGAAAGAAAGAGTGCCAGCCTTTCACTGTTTTTCTTTCAAACAGCAATGGCACTATTTACCTGGAAAAATGACAAAATGGCAAAATACAGGTTGCAGGACTATGCTTCTGAAGGCAGCATCACACCAACAGGCCTTTGCCTATGCTTGAGTGATGCGTGAATGATGCTCCAGCATTTCACAGATGGACACCTATCATGCAAAAGCTGCTGGTGCTTCTTGGGTGCAACTGGAACTGGGCCCATTCAGCCAGCTTCCCCATGGAAGAGTGCTCTGATAGACTCACCAGCCCTCTGCACCTCCCTCTGCCACCACAAACAGAAGATGTCTTTCTGAAAGGTTGTGTCAGACAAGAGATGCCATGCCCCACATTTGCTCAGGCAAGTCTCAACAGTGGAAGTACATAGCTTTAAGAGAAAAGCGAGAAGATTAACCTCCTGATTTGGGCAGAATTCAGACGACTGCCATCAGGAAGGACAGCTTCAGTGGATGTGGAAGATGAACAGATGACTCACTGGGCTGGCCCATCAAACATTTAAGAACAAAATTAAGTTTTGTTGAGGAGAAAACTCTAAATAAATCACTCAGAATTTCTGCTGCAGTATAGTGGAATGGGATGAAGAAATGCTTCATTTGCTACTGAAATTTAATTGCACCTTGACATAACCACTGGACTGATCAGGCTTTTTCAAATTCAGTAAGAAATCCTGCTCAAATGAAAAGACTCTCTAATGCTGGAAAGATCTATGCAGGCACTCACACTATGCTTAGGGAATCACAAATTGCAACACCTCCTCGAAGAGAGTGAGGAGTGCGACAGGAATCCTGGAGCCACCCTGGTTCTACAACAGAAAGACTGATACACTAACAAGAAGTATGAAGAACAGACGTTGACATCAGTATTGGTAATCCTCAAAGATGGATTATAGGCTGTGTCCTTCACTATGTATTGGTAAGCAGTCTGTTAAAATGTCTAAGTCTGCCCATTAAGTCCCTCAGGACTGTGAGCAGACACACTTCTCAGGAGAATTTCATGCATTCAGCATGGAACATTTCCCTAAAAAGAGTAAAGGATCTTGTTGTTTCTTGTTTGTTGACCTATAACAACGGTGGTCACATTATGTGACATTGTCTGCACAGAATCGCCAAAGACTCATGAAAAGAAGGCTAGACCTTCTTCCTACTTACATCTTCTTTGAAGTCAATGAAAGCTTCATTCTATAGGGCACCACAACCCTCAAACACCTAAATTCCTTGATTAACCTCCCAAGTTGAAGATAGCATATTATTAATGATCAAGCAGGAGCAAGTGGACTAGCACTGGTTAGACATACACTGTCCGCAATTTCTCAGCAATGAAAAGAATCCCATGCTTTCTTAAATCCCATAACAATTATGTTCTGTTATGCCTTGCAAATGGAAAGCCCAAGAAAACTACTTTGAAGTCCAAGCACTGCACCTAAATTAAATGAGACCCCTACAGACTTATCCTCCACTCAAAGAATCCAGGAGGCTCACAGTATGTCTTAAAGCCCTTATGGTTCTGAGAAATGCCCCATATAGCCACAGAAGAGCAAATTAATGTGTCCTTAGGTATGCAACTGATGTCAGAATCTTCATGAAGTAAGAAACTGAGACTTTTGTGATATGATGACTTGATCTACACATGAAAGTAACTGCCCTGCAGAAAAAGATTGTTACAGCAAGATTACAATTAGGACTATTGATATGAAAAATTAGTTTCCTTAACCTAAGTCCAGGATGGGTGGCTGGACAAAAAAATGCCTTTCCCCTATGAAGAACTGCATGTTTTACTATCACTCCCATGACTAACTTGATATCTCTTGAAGACAGCTTCTCTTGAAAAGTTCTAAAAATGGAGGAAAGAAGGGATTGGGAGAACCAAAGGTGAAAATTTGGTGATTCATGAGAAGTGTGAAGAAAGAAGAGTTAGGTCAAGTTTCTTATCACCTGTCTAGGTGATATTCCTGTTCCTAGTTCACCTATGTAAGCTGTGCAATACCAGAGATCTCAAAATTCACTGACAAAACCATCTAAAGAATTTGCACGTTTAACCTCATTACTGAAGGAAGCCAGGCTGCATTGTCAGTGTAGAAGTATGTCTATCTCGTCTCCCTTCAAAATGTTGAATTTACTGACAAATACTCACCAAATTTGACACAAAAACAGTGGTTTCAAAGATATTTTCAAACAATTCCATAAAAATAAACTAACAAGTACGGAGGACGTCATTAAATCTGACATGCCATTAGCAGCCCCTTTCCGTTCTCCAGTTTTGTATTTTAAGAGATTTATTCCAAGTTATTGATACTTACCCTCGCTTGAAAATATATCGTAGTAAATGGAATCTTAACACATCCCAGCCAGTGTCTCTCAATACGAGTGTGGATTCCACTTCCTCTTTCACGATCATCCTATTAAAAAGTTGCCCAACATAAAACTTTGTAAGACAGCTTAATTTCCTTTAATTCAATCAAAGCATTAATAAAAATTCTGTATTGTTTTAATAATTTACTATAAATATAAGTTCAGTTACTATTATGGCAATGATTATTCTGCGTGCCTTTCAAGCATGCCAGATGCTGAACAAATACAAGAACGTCATGGTCCATGATACAATGTGCTTGCACTTCAGGGTTCAACTCCTGTATAACCTGTGATGGAGAACTCAAAAATCTGACAAGGAGTCCACAAGAGTCTTCTCAGACAAAGTAAATTAAGCTATGGTCTTCTAAAAAAATATTTTACTAGTATTTAAAAAACCTTTTTGAAGGTAAAATTGTATGAAAATCTAACTAAACCCCGTGGAATGGAAGCACTGTTTCCATGTGTATTGCCTATCAGGGATTTCCAAATCTAGTATGATCAGCCTACAAGTTATTTTAAAAAAAAAAATCTCTAAAGGCTAGAGTGACATCTGAATTTCAAGTCTGTACCTTTCTTCCTTCTGCTGCATCAAATTCCATTTCAGTTTTGAGGACAGAATTCTGTTCTCAGTGAAATGTGTGCATTATTATTTTTGGGTTATATTTTCAAGAATGTTAAGCGCTGCTATTTTTGTGCATGCTGAATTGACTGGGAAAGCTTTCACTGGTTTCAGCAGGGGAAGGAGTTATGCCAACACTGAGAGCTTACAGAAATTTCTTGTTGCTAGTACTTGCAATTTTTGTCTCATTCAAAAAAATTAATATATACAAACAAAAGATGTTTTTTTTCACCAAGCAGCTTGTAAAACAGGATGAGACAGAACATAAAAAGATAGGTAATAAAACATACAGGAACTGGGATCATTCATCTGGAATTTAGTAAAAATCCTGATTAAGAAGAATAGAATTCAGGTTACAAATCATATGTTGCCTCTCAATTTTAACATCTCCAATTTCATTAAATATCAGTAAAATAGATTACACACACATGTTCAATTCTAGCAGCAGATTATATAGTACAAGCTTAATTTGTACAGACAAAGGTTAACACCATAAAGACTGCTCCCTCTAACAATCTTGCAGTATTGACTGGATATAAAACCGTAAGGAATCACAAAATAGAGAAAAAAGAGGCACAGGAGGGTGAAAGCTATTACCCTGAAAAGTCTTATTCTGTCAACTTCAAAGAGCTCATAATATTCTGTAATGTACACTGTCCTTCAATTATGAACTCACCTCTACAGCATCATGAAGTACTTCATCAAAAACATTAATGAAGACTTCATCCTTCACTGACTGCAAACTGTGGGTGCTGTAGTCACCGTTAGGAGCTCTGAAAAGGTTAAATAAACCAAAAAAGTGATTTGAACAGAACAGGAAAAATTTAAATAAATTTGCATGCTCAAATTAAATTATTATTACTCAGAAATAATTTTATTTCATTTTGCCATACCTAAATGGAAGCTCAAGTTCCTCATTCCAGTTGGGGTTTGGACCCTCTGCTGTTGTTGTCCGGCAGACTGTTCGCTGAAAAGAAACTTCTACAAAAGGACGGACTAAAACCTATAAATTGAGATCAAAAGAAAGGAAACAGACCTCTATAAAAATTAATCAGAACATATTAAATTACACATTTTCATGTATTTAGAAAAATAAACGTATACTTTGTGGAGACCAGGCTGGTCCAGCCCAGATAAAACTTTAATACACCTTAAATATTGCACTGCCAAGGCTTCTAAACATTTATGAAGCTTTTAAAAATATTTTGTATGTGAGCATTTCCAAAATACTATGTGTATTCAGAATACTTGACATATTTATATACACCAGCAAAACCACATTTTCCCCTGACAGTGGGAAAGCTACTGGCTATCTAATCAAAGAAGGTAACTGAAACAGAACATATGATCCAGACACTAGTGGAAAAAAGTGCACTTGTATCCTCTTATCTGTAATCCAGGAAGCCTACTGCTACAATCCTGGTTGTCTCTAAAACTGGTCCCTATTACAGATAAGGAACTCCTACTAAACACAACAAACCCCTAATATGTGATTAAAAATGTCTTAATGGAACATTTCATTAGCGTTCAAATGCATGCGGCAGAACCTTTTCTACTTTTCAAGAAACAATAATGTTGATGGAAAATCATAAGAAAAACAGGAAAAAACCCTGAAGGGCTTCCATCTTCATTCAGAAGGATGCTGAATTTAGTTCTCAATAGCAAGCAAATGTAGTTTCAGTATTGGCCATAACAATGGCTGTGCTGGTTTAGACTAAGAGTGCACCGGACCCAAAATTCAGGCTGTGAAAATGGCCATCAGCAGACACACACGGAAGAGTAAGAACAGAGCAGGCATATATGATATTTACTCCTATGACTCTTCCAGGCTTTAACCATCTTCAGATGAAGGACTTTCCTAAACCTGTAATGATTTTTTCTATTTAGTAACTCCCAGATCACTCTTCCAAATACTTGTCCAATACCCACTTCAATGCAAGCAAACCTCTTTATTCCACAATACATGTAAGCAACTTCTCTGGGCACCTACTAACTGCTGCATGAAGAATCACAACCTTCTGTTTGTTTTGAACCTAACTTCTACCAGCTTCATTTGACGATCCCTCACCCTTGTACTGAAAGAGCCAGTAAACAGTCAATCCCTATCCACAGTCTCTGTATTACTCATGATTTTGCACCTCTCTATCATATTCCTCCTCCCCTACTCGCAGTTACTGCTGTTCTGGCTGAAAAGCCCTACTATTTTTCACTGTACAGTAGCTATTCCGTATTTCTGACATTGTTATCGCCCTTCTCTGAATCTTTTGCAGCTTTACTATCTTTTTGGAGATCAAGGAGTGGGCAAGCCAACCTCATTAATAAGATATCTTTCTGGTGGTAAACATTACTGTCTGTGGAAAAGAAAAATGCTCACAACTTCAAGTAAGAAAATGTTAGTTTTGTAATATACCTGGTTGAATGCCCAATCTGCGCTATCAGGTGGGCTCTGAGCTGACGAAGAGGCTGCAAACATCTCATTAAAGGACCTTGAAGATTTGGATGGTTGTTGAAGTTTGCTATGAGAGGAAACAGACAACAAGAAGAAAAGACAGAGAACACATTACAAAATACGAATCCCTCACATTCTGTATTAACCATACAGAATTCTGGAAATATTTCTGATATTTTTATGTTATAATTTTAACCTTGGAAAGATATTTATTCAATCAAATAACACGAAAAGAATGCCAGAAAAGAGTAGTGAGGGCATAGCTCATGTAAGCCTCATTGCAGAAGAGTGCTTTGTGCCTGGAGGCTCTCTTTTCTGAAGAGCTTATCAACCCCAGACTTTTTTTTTTTGCCTCCCCCGTACAATCTCCTTGAGCTACAGGTTTTTCAGTTTAAGGAGATGAATCCCCACAGAATTCATAAACAGTGTAGACTTCATGGTATCCAGGCAAGGCCTCTACGACAAAATTAAACCCATATGAATCTTACACAATCGGCAATCCATGAGTGAAATGAAATAATGTTAATACATTTATTTTTATAGTGTTTCCACATAACTTTTTTTGTAATAACACCACAGTAGAGATTATAAAAGAATAACTATTCATGGAGAAAGCAGCTCAAAGTAAGATATCATATAATGCAAAAAGACTGGGAGGGTTTTTAGTTATTTTTGTAATACTGATAATGAATTGAAATTTTCACCTTTTCCTTCCTGTCAACATGTTTCTAATATGAATTGTTTTTCTCCATATGAACTTATTTACAGAAATCCAACAGAGCCTTTATTATAGTAAAGCGATAAAACAGCAGAAGATGCTAAATTCTGTATGCACAGCAACTGGTCAGCTTGAAAAGACCTCCGAGTTAAATGCAAGGTGTATTCATTTTGGGGGAGAGAGAGAACGCCACGCTAATACATTGCTTCTGGAACTGAACCAGACTGTTCAGAACTCAAGTACCTTTACATTACACAGCATCGTGCAGTGCAGGCATTGCCTTAATGTGCCTTAAGGTAACGGTCACCTTTAAAATTAGTCAGAGCCAAATTAGGCTCAGTCCATTAACTTACATAAACAGTTCATGAAGGAGAAGACCAACATGCTACACTCAGGAGGCAAATATGGTATCCTACAATGAAGAACTGGATTTTTTTAATACTTTTTTTTGATATTTAATTAAGATATTATGAATTAAAATTGCCCTAACTAGCAGGCTTGCTTAAGGTGTAATTCATCTGACATTACCAGAGTTTTAATGTTGTCAAAGCTGTAAGTTATCTTTTAGACAGTTTTTTCCTCAAGCAGATGAATACAGTTTTTGGTAAAATATTTCTTGAATTTAGCAGTTATTGATAAATGATCATATTATTCTACAAACTTACAAAACAGTAGTTCTTTATCATTATTAATAAAAAGATAAATGTATATATGTTTTTATTATAAGGATCAAAACAACACACATGGCTGAATTTCAACATTAGTTGCTTCAGCTGTCCTCAAAACAGCTGCAGAAAACGAATCTGTACTGGAAACAGGCATTTAAACATACCTCATCACTGGTTTTCTCACTGGAATATCATAAGCTCTAATGATGTTCACTAACAGTTTTATGTCTCCATCTGATAAATTCTGTGCTGTGACCTTTTTCCTTTCTTTTCTTCTTGGCTTTAATGGTCGTTTTGGCTCTGCCAGTTTAAAGAGGCTGAGTCCCAAAATACTAATAATCATAAAACAGATATTTAGTCACTTTTGCATAGAATCCAGCATTCTAGTGTTTCCATGACACACATGCAAATTATGCATTAACAGAAAAAGGAAATATATGCTCCTGTTAGTGCCATACAAAACTCCATGAAATGTCAAAATGTTTTAATTGTTTAGTACTACCCAATCCAGGTCTGTCCTATATTTCAGAAATTATAACTTAAAAGTGCAAAAGAGTTTTTCTTCCAAAACCAGGTAAGATACAAATAAGACAATTACACAGCGTCAAGATAGATCTAAACTACAGTGCTATAAACAAGGTATCTAGCAGATGACGACAACCACTGTATGGAATAGGCAAAAAATCTAATTACACCGCTATGTACAACAAACAATAGGCTATAGAAAGGAAGCAGAATAAATATGCCACAACATACCCTGGACCCTCAGAACTTATAACCCAAGGCAAAGCAGAACCAAAGGAAAAAAAAAATCAGGAGAAGAATAAAAAGCAGATGTATGTTTTTACACATCATTGATATTAACTGTAGATATTCCAAAATTTACTTTAAAAACTAATAGCCAATGGCATTATTTCCTTATACATAATTAAAAACAATCACAGTAATTACTGTCAAAATAACACAAACCATGAGTTACTGAAATATCTCACTAAGTAATGCTTTAAACAAATCATGGTGTATTTTAAATTCACTAACCATATAAATTAGCAAATAGAATCCAATATGAATTAGTATTCAAGATAAAAAAATATCAGTGAAGCATTTGATTTTAAACAACTCCAAAAGCTGATTATAGTCTCATTCGGATTTTTCCATTCTGTGATGTGAAAACACGAACTAAAAAATAGGATGAACTCTTTTGTAAGAGAGCAAGTCTCTCTATCTCCAGCAGATGGGACTGTTTAGATTTATACTGCTGATTGAAAAAACTTTGGCTGTACTTTAAGGGTGTCATGTTTATAGTGAACACAAGCAACTTCTAGATGAAAGAAAAAATAACTATCTTCATAACTTGTTTACTTACACAGATTTTAAGTGAGCAACACTAATTAAGAGTCATCTATGCTGTGATGACTGATAAATGTCAAAATCAACAAGCATGGGATTTGGAAGAAAAATTAAAAGAATGTGCTTAAGTAATAAAACAAATAATAATCTTAAAAGAAAAAAGAAGTAATTTCCAAACCCAGTAACATTTCTGAAAGTAAACAGCATATGATGACATCCAGCAACAATAAACAGAAATACATGAGAAGTAAAATAAAGAAAATGACCGTTAAAAAAACCTATTGCATATTATTTCCAGGGCACATGCACTCACTCAAAGTGAGCATCACTATAGAACCAGTAGTAGTGTTACTACCTCTGACGCTTGTCTGATATTTGGAAATCATTCAATCGGGCACCACCTAGGGCTATGATCAGCTCATCAGGTCACAGCCCGATACATTATATCATGCTAAATCTTATTTACATACTGTCACATTACTTCTGCCAAAACTAGACTTTTTTTAAAAAAAGTTTTTACGCACTTTTTGTATCAATACACTGCCTGTACTGGCAGAGGTGGACATAGTGATTAGAAGTTTATATATTATACTAAACACAAAATTGCATCAGTTGGTCACATCAATACACTTTGCAAAAAAAGATCGGAGACCGTTTTACATTAATTGTTCTGATTTAGAACAAATAAAGATAGCTCCCTTACCCCAGGCTGGGAATCTCCTCTTCATTGACAAGGTCAGAGAGAAGGAAATGGTGTTTTGCTATGAGGAAACGGTTTATTACTGATTCTCGAACCTGTGAATGGGGAGGGAGAAGAGACGAAAGTACATTTCTAATCCAAACCCACTGCAAACACTTGCATTCTGTCTGTTGAACACAAACAAAATGTCCAAATATACATTTTTTATTTTTTCCCAGTTTTAAGAGAGTCACGGTCCAAGGAAAATTTTCTTTCCACCAGATGCTTCTTCAGAACATAATACAAGCTCATTTTACGAATACAATGATTCTCTAGAAACATACTGGCTAGCCAGACATAAGAACATATGAAAGCATGCAATCAGAAAATAAAGTGTTATCTGGTTACAGCTATTCATCAGAAACAATCACAACAATAAATGACACTAACAGACATCTCTTTTCCATGTCTAAATGAAGTTGCAGAAAAGGCTATAGAGAAATCTCTATGGTATTAAGTGATGGGGAAAAAAGCAACACTTCAGACTGCAGAACAATCCATGAAGCCTGTATTACAAATACTATGATTTCAAATAGATGTTTAAAATCCCTAGTTCGTTTCATTTCTATGCTGAGGTCATAGACTGAAGCATAGAGATGAAAGTCTTCCCTCTTCTCCCAACAACTATGTGGAAGCAGACTGACAGAATATTGCCTTTGTCCTTTTTTCCCTACCACTAACACTAGTAATGCCTTTATATACTGTCTTATTACAAGATCAGTTGCAGAACAGCAATAATAAACAATTTTCTGCAATACACCTCCCTTTGTTATTTTTACAAGTTTTTATTTAAGTTATTCTTATTATTCTTATATCTTTGTGTTGAAGTGACAGGCATATGAAGATCACATTTCAGAGTGAACTGAATTTCAGTTCTGATGTGAGCAATCTAATTTTTCAAGCACATCTGACAATTTATAAAAGCGTAAAATATCCAAGTATTATTTTAAAAGAGGCTACTTGCATTTAATCTAAAAGAGTGACAAATAAAGGTACTATAATGTATGTTACTCTGTATTACTATACTATTATTCAGTGTGCTGCATAAACCACTTCAAATACCACGCAAAACAGACATGACAGCTTTGTTAAAAATATTTTTTTTATATTTTCATACTGAATCTGGGCTTTGGCACTTGCCTGGAAGATTTAAACACTCTTCATTGTCTATGATTCTTTTACAAACCATTCTTTCTAACAAACAATTTGTTTTGTCCTACATCAAATCAACCTTATCATCATATGACATGTTTTGCTGGCTGGCTAGGATTTGTTACACTTTTTGATATTTCTAGTACTGGTAAGAAACTGGTAGCCATGTTTTGCACTTGCTGTTTTGCCAAAATAGTCTGGAATTGCAAACAACTCTGGTTATATGACCAATGTTTTCCTATAATTTTTGTCCCCTAAGGATTAAAGAGAACGTCATCCTAACAGAATGAATGGACTAGAAAAATAAATTAAATCAAGATAAGGGGGAGAAGTTACTCTAATACCACAATGAAGGTAATGCGATGGAAGATATGCCCTCTGCCTTAGGCTGCAGGACAAGACACTCTGTATTGCATTAAATGATTTTTAACAGCAGTTAGGTCCACTTTCATGGAGACAATTACGTTCTTAGCATCACAGCTTACAAGAGGGAAAATAGAGAGGAGAGGGAAATCAGTGAATACCTGGGACACAACAGTACAAATCTCTGGGACACTGGAGCAAAAAAGAATTTACAGAACTGCTAGAAAAATCCAGAATGGCTGGTCATTTTGTATATTGCATCTTTTTCAATAACATTACATGAGTCATTCACAAACCTCCACTTGTTCAATTAGACCAGTTTCAGGCCCAACTTGGAATTTTAAAGATGTCTGCAGGTCATGCTTAGAGATGAATCAGTTTTTAGTATTCACGGAAATCAAGCATCCAAGTATAGAAGCAACATATGGCCTAAAGAAATATGGTGGATCCATATTTTTTGCAGCTTACCTTCTGTAGATAGTTGGCAACAACTGCTCTGTGTGCATCCAGGTAATTTTTGCTGTCAATCACATCCCTCTCTTGCAGTCTCTTCTCATAGTCCTAAAGATATTTACTAGAGTTTGTGATTCGATATATATTCAGTGCTTTATTACATCCAAGAAAAATGGTAAATATTTCATTAATATTAATGTATGGATCACAGTAAACCAAAACAGGTGTCAGAGGTTTATAAAGCTATTTTTAATGCTAATGTATACAGCAACAGTATTGCTAAACTTCCATGAATAGAGACAAGAATTCCACTGAGTTACAAGATTCATGTGGTTTAAATTACAATGAATAACTTAAAGATTTCCCTCTCTTCTTTTAAAGCTGAACTTTGACCTGCTGCTGTAAACTGAAATTCCATTTGAACTGGAAGCCAAATGGCTTCTCTTACTGCAGCTGCAATAGGGGAAATTCTTTCTAAATATAAGTGGTGCAGTATTGATGGAAGATAACCTGAAATCTGAACTGTGTATTAATACATATAACTAGTTTTCATAGTGTCTAACACTGGAAGAAACTCTACTTGTGGGAGAGTTTGTTGAGAAACAATTATTGAAGAGATTTAACAGCGTAATAAAAATCTTTGTTTGTACATTGTGAGAAAGTGAAAGCTCTTTAAGCAGCCAGAGTGTGAAGATTTTGCTTTGCCTGAGGTTTGATAAAAGAGTCTGTAGCCTAACTGAGGGGCTGAGATGAATACTGGTTACCACCAGAGGAAAAAGATTTACGAGAAGCACTTGGTTCTTGGTGAGAAGTATGTTGATGGAATATTTCTCAGGGTTGTGGTTACTATTCTGGTGGACTACAATGAAAGCTGTACTGACAGATGCAACTTTTATTCACAAGTTTAGGAAAGTGTCTCATAAATTAAGAAAAAGCTAGAGCTGACACTCAGCTTCCAAGCAAAACACAGAGCCTAGAAGTCCAGGGGATCTCCCAGGATCTGCAGCTTAATGGCAGTCTGCAAATCAGGTTGGCTTTAGAACCACAGCTAAGTTATAACGTAAAAGCTACTCAGTAAAATCAATCTTCAGGTCATTTTGCTACTGTTGTTACTTAAGAGAACATAATTTTTTCATAAGATAAAGGGTCCAGAAAGCACGTTCTGGAAACACAGTGCTTCATTATTTTCACAATAAATCTTCATTATTTCCATAATTTTCCCGTGCATAATAATTATTGTTGAACAACTTCAGGTTAGCAACAAAATAAAATAAGAATAGCTCCTCTGAGCCAGAAATCTTAATTTTTAGGCAGATCTAATAATGACTAAGCTAGAAGTCCAATAATGGAAGTTGAACATCTAACTGGTACATGCATATGCATAGCTCCCTTCAGAAGTCTTTTTACTGCAATATGATTTAAGTACCGTAAATCATTGGTTAGTACTTGTTAACTGTTAGTAAACTGTTGGCATTAAATAAACTTTCAGAAGAAACAGGAAAAGATCACAAACTTTTGATAAAGCACATACTCAGATACAGACTGATTGGCCCCAACTCTGGTGTTGGAACACCAAATTGAAACTCTTCCCATTTGACCCAAGACACTCATGTTGCTTTATTTCCGTAAGTGTATCAAGACATTCTGCTTGCCCATGAGCATGGCATGTCTTGGATTATCAAAATCCTACAGCCCATGCTGCTGGGTTTATTGGTAGAGATGATGGACCCATTTGTTCTGAGGAACACATGGAACCAAAACTATAAAGCAAAAGAAGATTTTGTAGCAGTACTGCATATTAGTGCTGTACACTGTAAAAAGATTGGAGAGGATGAATACGACAGAATCACTTGGGGAAACACCACAGTGGGAAAAAAAGAAGACAGTTTCATGGCTTAACTGTATTGGGTCTGGCTGGGATGGACTTAATTTTCTTCATAGTACCCGGTATGGTGCTATGTTTTGAATTTGTGACTAAAATGGTGTTGATAACACAGCAGTGTTTTGACTATTGTTGAGCACTGCTTGCACAGTGTCAAGATTATCTCTTTTTCCAACTCCGCCCCCCCGCCCCCCACAAGTAGGTTGGGGGTGTGCAAGAAGGTAGGAGGGGACACAACAAGAACAGCTAACCTAAAATGACCAAAGGGATATTCCATGCTGTATAATGTGATGCTCAGCAGTGAAACAGAAAGAAAGGCGGTTTTGGGGAAGGTAGCCATTGCTTAGAGACTGGCTAGGGATTGGTCTACATGTGGGAGGTGGCAAGTGCCTTTATATCACTTGTTCACTTGTTTTTTTGCTTGTTAGTTTTGTAAGCGAAGGAAAGAGGAAGAAAGAAAAAACAATCTCAACCCATGAGTTTTCTTGCTTTTGCTCCACCAATTCTCTTCCCTGTCCAGGATGGGAGGGAGAGGGGAAGTGAACAAGTGTCTGTGTGGTGCTTAGTGGCCTACCACGGTTAACTGATGACAGGAAACTTCCATTATCAGATTTAGGTATGACTACAGAATTTGTCATTTAAGAATAGAGCTAGGATATAGATTGAAAATATCACTACTGTCAACAAGTAGAATGCAGTTATTCCTGGTTGGGATAACCTGAGGAAATATGGGTTTGAATGGACTGAATGGACGGCTTGCTGGGTTGAAAACAGGATGGACAACTGAGCTCTCACAGTAAGCGTGAACAGCTCAATGTCCAGTTAATGTCCTCTAACTGGCAAAGTACCCCTGGGGTTGATTATAGGGCCATATTACTCAGTATCTTCACCAGTGACCTGGATGAGGAGACACAATACACTGCCAGCAATTTAGCCAACGATACTTGATTAAGAAGAGTGGTTAATACAATGAATGAACCACAATTCAGAAGGCTCTTAATAATTGAAGACTATGACAACTGAAGTCTCAATGAAGAAAAGGCAAAATTCTGTATTGAGGGTGTAGTAACTCCATATGCTGGCACAGACTGGAAAGCAACCAGAAGAATAACAGCCATATTGAAAAAAATCTGGGGCTTACGGTTTAATGACAACCAACAACGTGTTTTTCTGGCAAACCACAGGCTACATTAGCAGTAGCGTGGCCTACAGACAAAGAGAAATTACTAGCCCCTCTAACTCGGTACTTGTGAGGGCATACTTGAAATACTGTATCCAATTTGGGGCTGCCAGTACAAGAAGCATGTGGAAAAACTGGATGGGGTCCCCTAAAGGACTACTAAGACAGTCAGAGGCCTAGAGAACATGACCTACAAAAAGAGGTCAGAATCTTAGAATAATGTAAGTTGGAAGAAACTTCTCGTGGTCATCTGATCCAAACCCTCATTCAAAGCAGGAACAACTCCAATCAGGATGCTCAGGGCCTTTGCCAGTTGAATTTTTGGTATCTCTAGAGATGGCAATTCTACAAACTTGCTGGACAACGTGGTCTAGAATTTGAATACATCTTTGTGAAAAATGTTTTCATTGTAACTAACTGGAATTTCTCTTGGAGTAACTTGGGTCTATCATCATCTCGCCTCTAAGATGAGTCTTGCTCTGTTTTCTCTGCACCGTCTTACTAGGTACCTGAAGGAAGCAATAAGATACCCCCTTAGCCTTCCTTGCCTGCTTAGGCCAAAACAAACTTAGTTCTTTTAGCCTCTCCTTGTACGTCATGTGCTCCAGCCCTGTAGGTATTCTGGTAGCTCTGTGCTGGACTTGCTCTAGTATTTCAGTGTCTTTCTTGCACTGGACAAGGTATTCAACTTAATCAGTCTGGTGAGGAAGAGATTAATGATAATCCAATATCCCCCCACAACTATTTGAGGGGCAGTTACAAACAAGAGAGTGCCAAACTCACCTCTGTAGTTCCAGACAATATAACAAGGGAAAACAGCCATTAAATAGAACTTGGAAGGCTCAGGTTGGACATGATTTTTTTTTTTTTTTTTTTAAATAATCACTGGAAGGATAGTGCAGCACTGAAACAGGTTATCCAGAAAGGCTGTGGAATCTCCCATTTAGAGATTTTCAAGACTTGGCTAGACAAATACACAGCTGACCTCATCTAGTGCTGGCAACAATCCCACCACTTCAGTGGAAAGCAGGACTAGATGACCTCCAGACAATATTTTCCAAACAATATTTCCACGATTCTATGAATTTTCAGACTTCTTTGCCAAATAGCTAGTAAACCAACTAGGAACAATACCACTTTAAATTTAGTTTTGAAGATTGTGTCATATAAAATGAACTTGGAATGAGTGATCATGAGTTTATCGAATTTACCCTTAATAGAAAAAAACAAATAAAACAATTCTTAAACTATGGTTTTCAATTTTGAATGATAACATGAAATGAACAGAGTTAGTCTGTAAAATAAACTGGATCAGAAATGTGTATCAAAGATGTGGCACAATCTTTAAATAAAAGATAAAAAATTGACCTAAAATTTAAAAAGGAAAAATATTTACTGAAAAGAGCCAGACATGATTGAATTAATAAGTATCTTTAAAAAAAAGATATAACCCAAAAGAAATGGAAGAAAGGAATTCTGCAAAGAAATTTATATAAGAAGAAGTAAGCAGCAGTTGCCAGAATCTGAGATGAATCTGATCCTACTAAGGCAATGAACACACTAAAATGCTCCTTAGCTACACGAATTGCTAAAGAACAAAAGAATGCGTGACTTAACACTAATAATGGAGTTGAGATTAAAAATAATTGAAGTATGACCCAAATAAAAAATGCACACATTGCATTTCAGTAAAGTAATTAACAGACAGGCAAGGACAGGCTAAGCTAATTGGAACAATGTACTAAAACAGAAATAACTGCAACATCGGCTGTAGAAAAACATAAAAAGGTTTTAATTCCCGTTAGAGTCATTGCTTCCAGCAGTCTCCACAGAAAGGGCTCAAAAGTTAATAAGCCTAAGCCTGAATTATCTTTGCATTACCATTCTATATTTGAAATCATCTTTAAAAAAAAGTCTCTTACCTTTAAAAAAAAAAGTATCTTAGAACATTGGTGTCTACAGCAGTTGCTGTGTCTTATTTTTCTCCTTCCACAGTATAGCTGTGGAACTACTGCCTTGGAAGGAAGCTATCTTAATTAGATTAAAATAACACTAGAAAAGACTGAAGGAATAAAATTAACATTTTTTACACGTACATTTTTTAAGGGACCAATTGACTTAATTGCAAGTCAAATATTATTAGCATTAAAACTAGGAAAGAAATATTTCATATAACATTCTACCTGGAAGATTTTCTCACTGATTTCTCGTTCATGTAAAGGGACTTGCTTATAGTTTCGGAACTCTACCACCTCCCCATTTCTGAGCTGCAAGAGTCGAAATCTCTTTGATCTATTAAATTCCTCATCAGAAACAAAATTAAATTCTTGCTGCAACTGTTCCAATCTGAAGAAATCAGGAACGTGTGCCTCTCCACTTGTAGCAACCTAAAAAATATTCAAAAAATTATAAACATTTTCATATAAAGTGACACGAGTCTATAAAATAACTTTCGTAAGTCTTACATGCATATTGCAAGGATGTTCATTTTAAGCAAAAGCAACTGAGATGGATCAAACTGAGACTGAAACAGTAAGTGTTTTAAAGTAGGTTTTTGTTGAGCAAAGTATATGAGCTTATACATTTAAGAATACAATAAATTTCTATTTTCTTGTAACATAAACAAAACATTAAAGAGTAGGAAAATTATAACATAGTTATAGTAACCTAGGAACCTGTACTGTAAAGACAATTCATTTACACAACTTCAGCTATGTAAATAGCTCCTCAATTTGATGTTTAGAAAAGTCCTAACTTCTACAATACACTAGATCTCTTTGTGCAATTGTCACTAATGAGCAACTTCTTATTTAATACCATACAAGTACACTGGGAATACCCCTGAACTTTAAGGAATCAACAAACTCAAAATCCGTATTTTTTTTAATTTATAAATTAATCAGTTTGCTGATTATTATTATACCTATTTTTCACCACTGGAATATTGCTGAATGGATTAATAAATCATACTCATTAATAATTTAACCCACTACTAAATGGATTAATAAATCGTATTTTTAATAGACATTTTGCTTCTTAACACTCATACAAGTATGTCCATCACAAATTCAAATGCTACTACCTCCCTGGCATGCACGCAGATTGCCTGAGAAGGTACTGGTGACTAGGTGTTTCACAGCTCATTAGCCCTACAGCTCTGAAAAAGCCACTCACCATGATCAACTGCATCAGAGCTGCATTGTTTGGGTCATTTGGATCAAGTTTTGCTTCTGCTGCCCACTTAGCTAGTTTCTTCATGTCAGTTAAGCCCGATGTGCCAATGGATGCAATAGCATCAATATTTTTTAAAGCACTAAAAAGAGAGAATTGACAGAACTTAACCTAAACCATATGTGATTTAGCAATATAAAAAAAGTATTTAAAACAATCTTAGAAAAAACCAAAAAACTTCCCACAACCTGAATAGTAAATTCCACAACACAGTTCTTAATTGTAGCTATGCAACTGAGGGAATGATGAATTGCAAAAGAAAGTAAGGGGGAAATATGAAGGAAACTGGTGGAACGGAACTTTTATACAAGATAATAAGGTGCTTATTGATACATTTATGATACACCTACACTATTCCATGTTACTGATTACTAAGAAGTAAAATGATAAATTGCCTCACAGCATGAAACTTAACATAAAAGTTTTGACAATCCATACTGAAAAGAACTTCTCAGATGTACAGTCCTTGCTTGCGCCATGTCTCAGATCCTGTCTTTGACCTGTCTCCTGGATGGCTCTCTCAGACCTGCATTGCAGCCTTGGCCTCCACCCCCTTTCCTGCTGTTTCTGGATAGACCCTGGGGCCAGATTCATCCCCTCGTCATGTCTGCGACTGCTGCCAGCACCCTGCTCTGCCTGTCATGTTCAGCTCCTGTAGGACTGCAAGGTGGCTGGCGAGGGCACTGCCTGTGCTGGGACACCTTTGCAGCCTTCTCCATTGTGGTGCAGATCTGCTTTTGGTCCTCCCTGACACGACGAGTCCCAGCTCCACTCCTTATCCTTTGGATGCTCCTGCTCACTTTCTTGTATTCACAGTAGGCAACGAAGTATGGTAGGTAGTCTGGAGGCCATCTGTACACTGACTTGCTGGCTAGGCTTCTGGCATCTTCTCACAAAAGTCACCCCTGAAGCTCCACCGCTACCAAAACCTTGCCACATAAACCCAATAAACCAGAACATGCATGTTATTATTCTGTTATACCACAGAAGATGGATGTTGCCCCTTCTCTTGTTAGGGGTGCTAATTTGAGTCTTTGTTCTCTACTTATCTGAATATTTTCAAGAAACCTTTAAGAACTTACGATCTTTCTTGCGCTTGGTTAGAATCAGCCAAATATCCAGTAGTTACTGGAGCAACAGACAAAGCAGTAACATCAAGATTATATCTTTAGGCACCAGTCTTGAACAAATGCATACTGAATCACAATTGTACTGAAAAGCTAATGGGCAGCAAAAACTAACTTTAGGCATGAAAATCTTGTCTCTGACTTTCACAACAGACAATGGAAAGTCTCAGAAGGCTGTTTGTCTCTAGAGGGTGATTCAAAGAAGAGTGTTTTACAGCTAACTTCCTTCTGAAATTCCCCATTTTTCCATTTACTACAGTGACCAGTCTCCCGATTTTGAAGTTAGCCTTTGGGAATGCATCCTTATGTTTTAATCTCATGCTGTTCTAGTCTCACTGAAGTCAGCAGGTTACTCATATGCAGATCAGCAAATTACTCTAATGGCTGCATCTTGGGTCAAAAATAGTAACAGAGTGATTTGGATGCCAATGTCTAGAGTCTAAATAAACAAAAATCTGACAGAATCTAATCAGCTGGAAGAGGTACTTGCTCAGTGTTAACAAGTATGGGAAAACTTTTAAGGCTTTACAGTGAAGTTACCTGCGGACATTACAAAAGCAGACTTTACGTATCATCTCCTTGACTTTACTGGAATTATATAACAGCAAGAAAATGGACAAATAATCTACAATATCCAACTTGGAGCCACAGGGCAAATTAGATTGTTTTGAATGGAATAATATACTCATTTCTGCAGGTCAACAGGCTTCTGATGGAGAAAAATCATGAGAGAGTATTATCTTGGAATGATCCGACAGATGAGAATTTTTCACTGATTAATTCACTAACAGTGTCAATCCCCCATACTAACTTCTACTGCTTTCATAGTGTAATTTTTATCATTAATTACAGAAAAGGCATTTAAAGCATGTGTCCCAATAGCGTCCCCAAATGCACTTTGGATAAGAAAGAGCTGGAGATTCTGTTCTTAGCAAAACGATTACAGGAAAGTTCCTTGCCAATATATACAGCTGCTATTAGAAAATCATAAAAGTGAATTAATCAGCTTGAGTTTAACTTTAATATTGTCTATAAATAATATACTAAAAGACAAAATTTCTAACTAAAATCTGTTTACCAAAAACGTGTACCCTAAGATATCTGCAGAGGGTTACAGCGCAAAGTAAAATATCTAAACTTAAGGAAAAAGGAAAATTCTTGATTATGAAAGTCTATTTTTTTAAAATACTAGTACAACCAGTTTCCCATGAATTACTGAAAATTCATACCATATTACCTTGGAATGCCTGTGTTTTGCTGAGATACTGGAGGAATTAAGGGGATTCCTTTTTCTCCAACTGCCCAAGAGACACTATTGGATACTTTCCCAGAGGTCATTGAAGTCATTTTGTTGCTACCATCAGCTTCAAATGAAAAAGACACACCTATCAAGGGGGAAAAAACCCAAAGTAGTATATTTATGCATTCAAATACAATGTCTAAACATTTTAAAAAATACTTCCTGAAAATAAGTAGTCAAATAACCTGTGCTTTTAAATAAATGGGGTAATGTGAAACAACTTGATTCTGCTGCATGCTGTGGGGAAGGACTCTGCTCTACAAAAGGAGTGAAAGATTCCATTCCACCTACAGAAAGGCTTTCCATTTGGGTTGGAAGGAAAGGCTATGCCTTGAAAGCTATGCCAAAGGCTTTTTCTTCCTTCACAGATGCTACATGGTTTCAGCAAAATGAGAAAGATTGAACTGAGAAAGACTGAGTGTCCTTACCACTCCCAACTCCTTCATGGTCCAACATCACACGCTGATTGCTGCTGAACTCTATTTCTTCCATAGGAGCACTGCCTGTCAGAATTGTAGTCTCAGGAACAGGTATGAACACTTCAGCCAACAAGGAGGTACTGCTCACACCCATTGTTTCATATATCTAGAAAAAAACATGGTGACAGACATAGTAAAAAATTTACACATGTATTCATGAGAACTTGAAAACATATTGTAGGGTATTTGGACGAAAGGTTTTACTATGACTTAAGCATGAAATAATTCACTTAGGGCAGTTGTATTCATTTACTTTCTAAAATATCCAATTAGCAGACATTTCAGCTACCAGCAGCTAACTTGGTCTGAATTCTTCTTAAAAGTATATCCTCCTCACCTTTCTAATGCACCTGAGAATAGTACGACAAACTCTAGGCTTTAAAGAGCATCCTACAATATTCAACTGATTGTGACAGTCACAGACATCAGGTGAAGATGCCCCTGTACTCGGCCCTGGTGAGGCCGCACCTCGAATTCTGTGTTCAGTTTTGGGCCCCTCACTACAAGAAGGACATTGAGGTGCTGGAGCGTGTCCAGAGAAGGGCAACGAAGCTGGTGAAGGGCCTGGAGCACAAGTCTTATGAGGAGCGGCTGAGGGAACTGGGGTTGTTTAGTCTGGAGAAGAGGAGGCTGAGGGGAGACCTCATCGCGCTCTACAACTACCTGAAAGGAGGTTGTAATGAGGTGGGGGTTGGTCTCTTCTGCCAAGTAACTAGCGATAGGACGAGAGGAAATGGCCTCAAGTTGCACCAGGGGAGGTTTAGATTGGACATTAGGAAAAACTTCTTTACTGAAAGAGTGGTCAGGCCTTGGAACAGGCTGCCCAGGGAAGTGGTGGAGTCACCGTCCCTGGAAGTATTTAAAAGACGTGTAGATGAGGCGCTTAGGGACATGGTTTAGTGGGCATGGTGGTGTTGGGTTGACGGTTGGACTCGATGATCTTAGAGGTCTTTTCCAACCTTAATGATTCTATGATTCTATGATAAGATGCCAGAGGGATTCTGCCTCACTAATTCTCCCTTACCACAAAAGACAGGGTAAGGCACACAGTTCGCATTCTGGCACTACTGCAGGCTGCTTCCCTCTTTCCTGCCCACTTGCAGGCTCAGAGTGATGTGAGTGATTTCTCCATTCAGATGTTTTTAATCCAAGAAGATGGTATTCCTTTTCCCTTTCAATTCGTGCATTACATAAATGGAGCAGGCGAGGGGTATACACCCTCCCCTGAACTATCAGTGATAAGTTACCTAACAGGAAAAGTCATCTAACAGGAGAAATAGGATCCTGACTGTGTTCCTCCTAAAAATATATTGTATTGGCTCTGAAAATTATTCATGTGACTCATTTATTAATTCATACTTGGAATGGGGGGGGTGGTGGTTTGATTTAACTGCACTGTTGATCAAGTCAAGTGCTATTATGGACATTACCAGCAATGAATTTTCTTCTTATCGCCCTCCAGCAATCATTATGATGATTTTACTGTGTGGACCATAATGTTAAGAACACCACTTTGGTAAGTTTATCTGCAACATAAATCAGTTTTTCTAAAATTAAGAGGCTGCTCCACTAACATATTTAATCACAAGTCCCAATTATTTAATTTCCCCCATGCAGCCCATAGTCATGCTATATATAAAAAAGAGAGAGAGAGAGAGAGAGAGAGAGAGAAAAGCACAAGCATCAGAAATGTAGCAGCAAAGTTGAAAGTTTGTGACTGGAGAAGCAAGGAGAGGGTTTAAGATTGATGACTTACAAAGGATCTTTCACAGGTTTTTCAGTCTTTACAACACTACCATAGAGCGAAATACAAGCATTACAGGAGTAATTACATTTCATATTATCTTTTTAAAAGTTACTATGATAAATCATTATCTACCTGTAGTTTCAAACTCTCTGGCCAATTGAATATTTGTAAATTGAAAATCTGTCCGAAGTGAACTCTGAAATCTGAACTTATTGGTCGGGTAACAGTCCTTGATACTTCTTTGGAGTTGAAAAGGACTTTTATAAATGCTGAGCGTTTCTTCACATCTTCTCGTCGCAAAACTTCTGCTCTGTAAATATGTCAAACAAGCTGTCATATCATTTTTAATAACATTTTTATTCTTTGGTTATTTTTAATGAGAATCTGATTCCTCAAGGGGAAACAGAATTCACCTAAATAAAGATGGTATTCTTCTAAAAATGTCACTACTCAGGAATGAGTTTAAAACTATTATCTAACAGTTGTTTTATCTTCTCATGAATATAAAATGATTTAAAAATGAACAGATCAAACTTTAGATCCACTAAAGCCACCTCCATATAAAAGCAGTTATTTAAGGAAACAAAATTCCCTTCTACTCTGTTCCTCCAAAGCACAACAAATGATATCAAATTGCATCAGAACAGCCCAGCAATATTCCTTGATGAGGCTATTTGTTGAATAAGTATGAAACAAAGCAGTTTTTAAATGACTAAAATCTGCTAGATGTATGTTAAATTGCACATTGTATAAATGTGGAAAGTAACACAAGCAAGTAAATTTATTTATTTTATCCACAGTGAAATCTCTGTGGATTTCTTTATTTTCCCGTTGTTGACTACAACACAGACCTGGTGTAAAGGACTACCTAGTGAGAGTGGTACTGCCAGAAGTGACCTAGACTCTACACTGAAAACAACTTCTTTATATATACACACCACTGTTCTTTGCAGAAGCTCAAGGAACATCAGAAGGTTCAAAGGGAATGTGTAGACATGCATTCTCCAAGGGCAGTATATATAAGGTTACATGTGAGTTGAAAATGAATTAAGTTATATCAGCTTCCAAAGCAGTAGTTTTATCACTAGTCTAAACAGAATGGTGAGTGCATGCTTCTGAAGTTGTACAATCAATCAATTAATAAACAACAGCAGAAAATCACGAACAAAGTTATTTGCAGGCCAACATTTATCTTACCGAGGACACAGCTCAGTTGGAGTTATACTTCCTGACAGGACCAGTTCAGGAATCAGAGCAGGCTCTCCAGGTTTCCTTCTGCAGTTGTCAGCTTTTTCTCTAACCTGCTGCTCTATTTCCAGGCTATTGGCCATTTTAGGTGGGATGGGTTTTACACGTTCCTCACCAAGATCACAATCTTCTACTGATTCTTCTTCATGAATGTCTTTTTTCTTCTTTTTCTTCTTGGACTTCTGCATATAAAAATAATGTTCTTCCTGAACTTGTTTCAATCAGTAGCGTTTTTTTCTCTTGTTCTCTTGATTCACAAGTGATAAACATGTATGAGAAATGACTGTATAATTTTAAAATCACCACACACAAAAATAAGATTTCTTTCATTCCATAGTACTACTTCAGATTCAGAATTCAGCAGTGCATTCCATTCATACGCTTCAAAAATATAATGTACTTCAAACAAAACATTTACTTAACCTTCCCAAGCAACTTACAAAATAAACATGTTTTTTGAACATTCTGGCTAGCAGCTGACTTCTCATTTATCCTGAGTTACCATGTGTATTCTGTTAGGATTGAAGGAAGGTTATTCAACCAGTAGACACAGTTCTTCGAGATGTATTGTCTGCATACACATTGACAAAGTGAATGCACATGTGCCACAAACTTTGGAGCACAAGCTTTTTAGCTTAGCAGTATCTTTACATGAGCAGAATGATCCCCTCCCTTCCTCTATGCCAAAGAGAAGAATAAACAAGCAGAACACCACATGCCTTTCAGCATCTCCTAAACTACAGAACTCCAGTGTTCATGTCCATGTTCAGCTTTAAACAACTTTAAACTCCTCCTTCTGCGGACTCACAGACTACTTGGAAGTACAGCTTGCTTGGAAGCACCGGTCACTTCATGATTTAAGACACCATAGGCAAAAGACGAGGAGGTGAGGAAAGCAAACAGTTTCTCCTCACTAACTGAAGTATTTAGCCAAACAACTTGTTCACATATTTTTATTAATAAATATTTTTTCTTTCTTGGTCTAATTTTATGTTACCCTTTTTGTTCTTCTATTTACTTTTAAATTTATCTAGCCTCTTCTACCTCTCGTGTCTTCCTTAGATTCATGTGATCTGTGCTAGTAAGACACCGACAGCAGTGATTAACCAAAAAGTACTTTGAGTAAAATAAAATAAAGTACTTCTGGGCATGAAAGGAAGGTCTGTGTACTACATTTCACTCTAAAGGGAAAGAACCACAATCACCTCAGTCTCAAGACAGTTTGTGACTAACTCAATAAAAAGATGCTGAGAGCAGCTTTGGCTGGAACCACCATGGTATTTGTGATGGCATAACTGGCTAGAGGTAGATGAACAGTTCCCATTAGGACCAATGCTCAAGACTATCTGCCTTCATTTTAAGGTTTACATTTATTCATCTTATCCTACAAGTGGATTGACATGATACTAATAAGTCATGTGCCTACTAGTGTTCTGATAACAGGAATTTCCAATACCAGCAGATCAGCTTCCCCTCAAACATTTTAAGTGCCTTCCATAAATGCTGCTATGTAAAAAAACTTTCTATAAAAGTATCAGCAGACGCACTAGATTCTTGAAAACTGTATTTGAAGCATTTCCTTAAACTTTGTTTTGCTTTGGTATCCAAAACCCCGCAGTGTTCAAATTGGGCAGTAATCATATTCAAGTGTAATCACCCTTACCCTGGGGTATCCAGTACACTGCCACATAACTATGAAAGCAAGTCTGATTTTGCTGGCACTGCCACAGGCTATTTCAAAGATCATCCTGTCGCAGTGTATTGTTCTAGCTCCTGTATTTGTCAATATCCCCTTGAAGCACGACTGAGACCTTAACTACAGTACAGATTATTAGCAATAAAGCTTTTCAGAGGTAAAAGCCTAGAATACTAATTAAATTTTTCAGGTTTGGGACATTCCTGAACATAAATGTACATGAGATGACATCAACTGCTTGTTCATTAGAAACACTCCATAATTATTTTGCTTCACCGCTCACACACATACATACAAAATTCATCCATCTTTTTTCTTTGCAAGAAGGACATGAATTTAATGGGAATGCTGCAAAACTATTAAATTTAAAGAAAGAACTGCCAAAGTGCTGAAAATCAATAGTAGGAAGACAATGCTCACAAAAACCTAGCGCATTTTCATTTTTTAATTAACAATTAATTTACCAACAAATTCTAAGTAGACAGAATGTATCCAAATACATTACAAAATTCATGCACAACTACCCTGAAATAGTTTTTTTTCTGTACTAGAAGGACAAATTTTGAACACAGTAGTAATTTTATTTTTTGTGAAACTGAATGATTTAAACAAACCTGTGTCTTCTTCCAGGATTTCCATTCTTGTAGCTCCGTTTTATACTCCTCCATTTTCTTTTCATATTCTTCCATACATTCTTCTAGTAATTCATTTATTTCAGCCTGAATTTCTGCTTCATATGTTTTTTCATCTGATCTCTGATCAACCTCTTCCCTTCAAAACAAGTTATCAACATGCTGCATAAATTAACGTAAGAGCTACAATTAAGTCTGTAATACATAAGTCTACTTCTCCATGAATTAATTTCATTATATCAAGTGTGTTCTATTTAAAAATACTAGTATGCATAGTCTAAGAGTTGATAGCAGATAGTTACCATCCAGAATGAATATAATTACTTTCTTTTTACTCATTAGCCTTTAGAAATTCCTTTCTGTTACTTGTTATTTTAACCTTCCTTCCTCCCCAAACTCAATGAGAACAGTGGCAGGCTCAACCAGTGCCAGACACTACTCAAATTCTTACTTTTGCACCCTTCATATCAGAATTGAAAGTTCCCAAATTGACTAATATTATTAAAACTCCACTGCTGGCAAATGAAGTACAAGAAGTGTTATCAAAACATACTTCCTCAAATAAAGTTTCATGGGTGTGTTAGTAAACTTCTGAAAGTCACGGAGGGATTTAATTTGTTTCCAAACTTTTATAATGGTCTTAAGCAACATTCTGTCTTTTTCTTGTTCAGCATCACGAAGTCTTCTGGTTTGCCTAGAAATATATATACATATGCACAAAATCAATCAGAATTGTATAACTCAATGGAACAATAGAGTGAAAACTTGCGATACCAAAAGCCAAGTGATGTGGGTTTCAATTTGATTGATGGCTGTAGTGGTTTAAAGCCAAAGAGCATAAAACCCAGACTTGAAGATGGCAGGATTTGATTTCCTTCTGTACTCTAGTCTCTTGCCTTTTGGACAATCTGACTTCAATTACAGTTCATTCTCTAGAGATCTCAAAGTTTTCTGAAATGCTTATTACAGCTGTACATCATTAAAAAAATTTTAAAGTCAATTCATGAAAACAACAGCCCAGGAAACTTGTACTGCTGCTATGAAGTAATGCTTGTTACAATCGTACATTACAAAATATGTTTTAAACTTAACATGCTTCTAGCTCCAGTAAAAAGAACATGCAGAGATGAAGTAATGTATGAAGTAATGTAAGTCCTTTGACAGCCCTACAAGATTCTTAACACAAACAAAATTAACAGGGCTTTTTTTTGCCTCAGAATTGGTATTTCGCATTTCCACCCTCTCATCTGTTTGCAAAAGAGCTATTCATTAGCACTTTTAATGACCAACACACACTTCCGATGTAAACATCTATGCATCACAAGCACAGACTGTTTCCAGTACTACCTTGGTAGCTAAACATGCCTAGCAAAAATAATGTGATTTAAAAAAAAAAAAAAATAGAAGATGTAAACTAACACATTACTACTTGTAATATTGAGAAAATATAGAAGACAGGGAGGCTGAGTTAGAGCTTAGAGAAGAAATACATCATACGTTGTTTAAAAGCATAAGCAAATTCAGTAAAAACAATAAACAAAGATGAAATACAGACTTTCCAGAAAGCAATATGAGTAGCTTCTCCACTTCATTATCTAGCAGTTTGAGTATTACTTATCCACGCAGCTGAACAACCTTTTCTTCTCTGTCTACCAGATGAAGCTAGACAACGAAGCTTAAAGACATGAGGAACATACAGGTCAGTAATTACACTTATCTAATGTATTCGATTTGGAAGCAGGACCTTTCAGTGAAGAATCACCTCTGCTAAAATACGTCAGCCAGAAGAGCCTGAAACCTGCAATCCGCAGCATATGTTGGCTTCCTCCTCAGCAAATGAGGGCAGTAGGGCTGAAATTGCTAATTTGCAGAAGTTTTCTGCATTCAGATGACATTTCTTCCTCAAACCAATGGAAAACTACAGCTCTGATCTTCAGACAGCAAAGACTACACACCAGTTATGTTATTGGAGGGTGGAGGAAACAGATTATTTTCCATGCTCCACTCTCTTCACATCTGTAATTTCTCATGAGTGTACTACATTGACCATCAGGGAAATGCAATGTTAAAAGAGAGACAAGGCAGGTCAGATGTTTTTACCAACATATGTGGTCCAAGTTAGTATTAAACACCATGACAGTAAAAATTCCTGAGCCCATCTGAGCCTCATATGTGTAACAGCGTCCAAACACAGAGCTGTAGCCAGAAAGAATTACAGATATGAAAAGCCCTAGAATAATCCCAGCCAAACTCATCTCACATTACTTACGCAACACTGACCTCACTGATTTCAGCTGAGTTTCTCCTGATTCATAATAGTGTGACACTAAACCAAAGCACTCAAGACCCAGAAAAACACTCAGGATACCCAGAAGGAATATTCTATCTAATTAAGTTAACCATCAAGCAAACCTCAGGGTTGGTGCCAAAATCCAAGAATGTCTTTCCCACAGTGAACCTTTTCATTACTATACTCACGCTTCCCCTGGTGAGAGCTCCTGTCTCCAAGGTACTGTATGGTAACTGCACACCTCCTGCTCCTAGTCTTCTAGCAGATGTGTTAAGAAAATATTAATAAAAGCTACTCTTTTTTCAAGGGAAGGAAGACTTTGTCCTTCACTATAAAATAATACATTATAGACTTCTATATGTCCTGCACAGATACCAATGTATAGCAAGACAGCATACTTGAAGGATGAAAATCTGAAGAAGCAATTCCCAAACTAAGAGTAATGAGTGGATGTGTAAGTGTAAGCAGATGTAGATTTCAATGCTGAAAGTAGAATTGTTAATAAAAAAAAAATTGGTATTTTTAATATTGTATTATCATGTGACCCATTGCATCAGCCTAAACTTCTGATTAATACATTATTGCCTACTTTCAGACCGTGAAAAACTTTCAGATCTTTATTAAGTATCTACTAGTTAAAAGGCTGTTCAGCATAGATCTCCAAAATAACTTAATTTTTATCATACTGCTTACACTTACAGCTCACCACTGTCCATCTGCCAAAAATAATACTTTCACTACCAAGCCAAAAACTGTAATATATTTTTACTACCCAGTTACTGTCCAAGAACAATAACTGTGATCTTTAAAATGAAATTCTACCATTTTATGTATATTAACCCATTGGCAAAAACATGGCCAAAATACCTAAAAATGGGAAGTGAATCAAGAACACTTGTGTAACAAGGAAGAAGATGGAAACAACTAGGGCTTTTGTCTGTTCAAAAAATTACATCACTTGCATTGTTGTGAGAGCTGCATGCATCCAGCTGATGTCTATTGAAACCTTATTTTAATTAAATTTCAATTGTGCAAAACACACCAGTAAATAGTTACTAAGTAATTAAAGGTAATCAAATTAGACCACTTTTGAATCAAGATTTCAGCCTAAGTTATATTTTCTTAATAATTTTTTTTTACTCAACTTATCAGTAAGAACTCTTAAGCCCTCAAAATTCTTCTAGAGCTATTTACAGCACAATTTAAAAGTTTGACATGAATCATATTCTGTACTAGCATGGAAAGGAAAAAAGGAATACAGTTTTAAAAAGCAATGTTTTAATGAACCCATACCTACCTGATCTCAATTTTGTATTCAGGTATGCTCTGCTGTGCCACAGGACTAGGAACACCAGCACCACCACCGTCTACACTACATTGCACAGCATTCCTCAAAGCATGCAGCTTAAACGAACAAACAAAGAATTAACACATGGTTTGACATTTGTGAGGCATACAGTGTAATGCACCTTAACATAACAGAAAACTCTGACTTGTTTGATTCTGTATTTACAGGATTTTGCCATGTCTGTAAGGTGCTGATTCTTCAAGATGAAATTCTAATTAGGATCCCTGCATGTATGAGGGAGATTTACTGACTTTGATCACTGTGACAGATCTAAACAAGGGGACAAGACTGATCTAGGGATTATTCTGAAAGCTCACCAATCAAAGGGGCGGGGGGGGGGGGGGGTGGAAAAGTGAGCTCCACAATCAGGGGGCGGGGGGGGGGTGGGGTGGAAAAGTGAGTCTGCCAAAAAAACACCTTCTGTAAAAGTTTTTTTCGGGACTCGGAAGGGCCACTACAAAGGTAACCCTAGAAAATCAATAAACAACAAAAATGAGTGGATTGTGGATTTGATGAGTGCCTTACAGAAGCTGGGCACCTTGCAACAAAGCATTTAAGCATAACATATTGCATGTAACAAGTGGAAGAACAGAAGGTCTAAGGACAAGAGAGAACTGGGAACAATGGTACAGTTCAAATGCACTTTTGAAGCCATACTGTCAAGACAAGAGGCCACCCTTTCAACTAAGATTTGAAGATAGGCATCAAATGATTACATGGAAGATGGACACATAGTTTAGGAGAATGCAAAAATATACATGGCTGTGAAGACAAGAGAATGTAAAGGACTGGCTAGGAGAAGAGGAAAAAAAATAAGAAACAGCCGTAGGATAGGAACTGATTATGTTACTGTAGGTCTTCTTAAGGATAATATACTGAATGTGAAACCAGAATGGCTAATGGCACTGCAGGAGACAAAAGCAACTACATCCAAAGCAGAAGCAATGAAATTACAAATCAAGGAGCAAAGATTTTTTTAAACAAATCTATCAAACTGGAGAGACAATGTAAGTGGAGAGCAGGAAGTATACAGCTGAAAACATACATGGGCAACCACAAAATGAAACTCACTGGTATAAAAAAAAAAGATGTTGAAAGAAATTTTGAAAGAAAGAATAACTGAACATATGGAAAGCTGCTAGTATCATCTGGGGCACAGAGAGCATGTTTTATAAAAGGACATAGAAACTGCAGTTTCTTTAGCCTGCCAAAATGAGGACTGAAAGGTGATATATTTTAAGATACAAAGAGCAAGCATCAGAAGTGGATAAGGAGAAGTACACTGGAACATGGCAGGGACGGAGAGGAAAAAGGAGGAAAAGTTGTTTACACTTAAGAACAATTTGGCTGCAACAATCTGGACATTAAATAATGACTGTTAGAGGAGACTGGTTTTAAAACTGTCTGTCAGTAGCAGAATGGTGGCTAAAATACCTAATTGTTAAAATCTGTTTATGGAAAATATATTATGCAGTTGCCTGCAATACTGGCAAAGGATTGTGGAAACAATCAGGAAATCCCTTCCATACATAGGTTCCTGTAATGCAGGCATGGAGAACCCAAATGTCCTATTTCACTGTTTCATGGAAAACTAAAGCCGATCCTTCAAGAATAATGACAGACTAAACTATACCAAAGGATTATTTTGAGACACTGTATGAAATATTTGTCCAGCATTAGAATTATAAGCTAATGCTTTATACCAAAATTCAGAAGTATCTGTGCAGCACCTACTGACCCTCATTACAGTAATATAAAAATGACCTTGCATACAACGATTATTTTTCCCTTATAATAGCCCTTTAAGGTAGAGAATCACCTTTCATTTATGGAAATCTGAATTTATATGTACTTAATAATCAAACTGATTTTTAACAGACCAGCCCTACTACATAGAGCTATGTCATATCACAGTATTTACCCCACATTTCTACAGAATTGTTACCCTTTCAGATTTCAAAAGCACTTTAAAATGCTTTATTCTTGCGCGTGCTGGTATTAGAATTGTACTAAAAATGGCTAATGTTCATATACAAATTTACACCAGAGAAGACCACTACCATTACTTCCAATGTACAGATGGAGGAAGAGTGATGGTACACAGAGGGTAAGCAGCCCAGCCAAGTCAGCCAGCAAGTCAGTAACGGCGCCAGGAACAGAAGAGTCCACGTTTGTCCTAGGGTTTTGCCATGTCACAAGAGTGACATAGTAAATGTGACAACAGTATGCATTTAAAATACAGCATCTGTCACACAGATATATACCTGGAAATGGGTCATCAACTTTTGTAGAATTTGGTGAAAGTAAACTGCTTCCTTTTACTTTTAATCGACAACTGAAACTAAACTTCACTAACTTCCCTCCATCCTTGAATACTGTCTTTTGCTGTCTGACTGTCAGAGCTGCTGTACACAATCCTGTAAAGTCTTATCTGGAAAATATTTTGGATACTCTAAGGAATACTATGTAAATGTTGTTGTATTCTAACAATTATATTCTCTTTATCTCAGAACCTGCATAGAGTTCATTTTAAATAGAAGAGCAAAGAAATTCATAATCTTAAAAGTGCAGTTCTGCACTGAACACGCAGCAACCTAGGTAAAATACTTAGGTTTTTACCCTCTGACAAAACGCCATTTATTACATGCAATCAGAATTTCATCACCCTACTCTGAAGAAACAAATTCAGCTTTTACCTTAAACTGTCACATCATTATCTCAATAAGCTGTGATGACAGAACAGCAATACCTTGTCTGTGAGAAGTTTGGTAAGATTCTTCTGTTTCCTTGCCAAATACTGATCATATAACTGAGCCAATTTAGCTGCTAACACATGCTCACGGCTAAAACAGGGATGATGGGTGAATATCAGTCCAGAAATATCAATATCCAATTGAAACGGCCCCTGAAAATCTCCAGGTCCAACAAGATACTGATTGGCAGCTGTCATTTTTACTGCCTAAAAGAAAAAAAGAATAAAATGGATTTACAAGCCCTGACAAAAGTATCTTGCAAAGAGATTCTGTGACAGAAAATGACCCATGTAGCACTGCCTACATCTAACTACTGAGTCTTAAACTGTAAAGGCTTCTGCAGTAGCCTCTTTGCTTTATTGACAGGTGGGTGGGATAAAACCACCATGGGTATTCTACACAACAGAATTTTGATAGCCCATATGAGGCTGAAATAATAAGTCATGTGCCTGTACCGCAGGTTTTGCTGAGCAATGAAGACGATGACACTGAATTGGAAAAAGAAAAGCCTGCTAGTTCTCTTTTTACCTGTTTGTTTAATATTGCTTTATTTCCTCTTAGAACTGAGCTCTAACATAAACAGTCCAGCCCTCAGAGAGCAGCTTTCCTTGTAGACCATTTGGATTGTGCAGAAGAGGAAATATGTTATTTGCTTCCGCGTTCTAACGCCAGGGAAATTCACACCAACAAAGCCCAGTGAAAGCTTTCAGCAACAAAGCTTAAAGAGTTTGCTTCAACCCACTGCAACCAAAAGGCAATCATGGCTTATATTGAAGAGAATTAGCAGTGTTTCCTGCCTGACTACTGCTGCTCCCCTCTTAGAATTCTTCAGAAGAGATTTATCAGAGATATTCTGGTACAATAAAAGATGAAGTTGTTAGTTATGTAGTGTTCGTTGCAGCCCCTTCTTAAGAACTGGAAAAAGAGGGATTGAGAGGGGAATTCAGCTGTTGCATAGCTCTTTTACATGACTGGTATAAATGGTCACGAAACACACTTAAGTCCACCTGATCCTTCCACATTCAGTGTCTCATCAAAATGTTTAATGTGACATAATCTGTCATAAAAATGACAGCTTTGAATTCCTTATGCTTTAACTATCTTTCTGCCCATAAAGGACCCCTAAGCTTAATGTCTTACTTTCAACAGTGCTTTGGGTATTTATGTCTCACTATTCACGTAAACATGGTGTTCTTGAAACATAAGCTCTCTTGGCCTGTCTTTACTAAGATCTAAGCAGCAACCTCTTTTCCTGTATGCAGAAACACCCTGCATAGATCTGTGGTACTGGACATGAGGCAACATTCAAATCTGTATCAACGGCTGTATCAACAGCAGCAGACAGAAACACTTGTGTGTCCCAAAAGAGCAATCTACTTTGAAGTCTAAAAAGTCAGTTTTTCCAAGGGGGTAATAGAGTGCTAACAAGCAGAACAATTGAAGCTTGCTTAAAGCTTGCTGAATGGTTTTAATTGAAACTTATTTTGATTTGTACTGACTGCACACTGCAACTGCTCTTTGCCCAGGAGCACCTCTGTCCTGATCACCAAGTCTGTCTACCAGCTTCTACCACAAGGAGCTTCATAGATACACTAATACAGGAACTACCCTACTTCGGCATGAGAATATCCAAGGGTGCCTCACAGAGATCTTAGTGACTCACAGACTTGAAGCAGTTTGTCATGGACTATCACTTTACTATTTTAACCACTACTACCGGCTAAACTCTTCATCCTTTTGTATGCATTATTTTTACAGAAAAATACAGGTGCAATATACTTGAAAAAGTAGAGCACATTTAAAGACCAGTTGTGGAACCCCAAAAAGCGGTCAGTACTCATGGTTCTTAGCACAACCCACTTCAGCTCACCAAGGTTTCTGGTACAGAACCACATAAATGAAATATGCCTACCTTTCTATACACTGTTTCAAGTTCCGGTGCAATGCCTTCTTCCAATGACAATATTGGAGGCCTAGTAGAAGACTGTTTAATTGGATTAGGCAATGCTAAGATTTTGCCATCGTCACCTTTTTTCCCCTACAAATAAAAACATAATTCTGTATTTTTTCTTACTTTATCTAGAAATAACTTGCAAAATTATAATTCTTATGAGAAGCAATTACGGAAGAAAAGGTGACTATGAAGTGTTTGTGACTGAATTAACCAAAACTTTTCTAAGACACCAAAATGAAATATTCAAATATACTACGGATAAGTTTGAAATCAAAAGACCAAGAGCTTGCTCAAACTTTAAATATACTGAATTTTTTCCTTCAACATTCAGTGTTATAGATTTGAAAGAAAAAAAAAGAAAAAAAAACCCAACACTTAACATCACTTAACATTTAAATGTTATGTTTTCTTAAATCACTAAAATTGAAAGAATTGTAGTGCTTTACACAAGACTGCCACCCACATCTTCAAATTGGATTATAAAAATCATAAAGCAAAGAATTAAAGAGCTAAATGGCAGCTCAGAGAGATCACTTATGAAAGCATCTCTCAACTCTTCTAGTCCACAACCTGAACTAATTAAATAGCATCTATGAAAGCAGAGGTAAGTATCTTACACACCAATTGCTATCCATGGCTTCACATGTTAAATATTGTCCTAATTCATCCCTCTACTCTCATGACTTGGATTCAAGAATAGCTTAAACCAGTGCAGCTGCTGAAAGATGCTGGCCTGACCTCTTATTCCCACACCTGGTTTAAGCTGACCCTAGAACCAAACATTGATGTGGTAACACGGTGAACCAAACCAGAAAACTAATTGGGTTGATGCTGGCCAGTTAAAAATTTTAGATCCAGATACTCCCAAAAGTACCTCTACTAGCTCATGAAGAATTCATAGAATCATAATAAAATACAAAGGGCAACTGCTGTATAGTAGCTTAAATCTATACTAAACTATACACACCTTACTGTGTATAGGAGGATAATGTAACAGGATGAAATATGTCCAAGGCATCTTCATGGGTGTTTCCATAAGCCATTCTTAAAAATCTAAAAGGATTCTAAAACTTCTCCACATAATCTATACCAATATTTAATTATCCTTACAGTCTGATCAGTAAATTTCTACAAGTCTGTTACTTCATATTATCTTCAGTGGACAGAGAAAACAGCCATTCCATATTGCTTCCTTTTGTTATGATCTTCTAATAAATAATAACAACAGCGCTCAGCTCTTGCATAAGTCTTTATACACACCACTAGCTCTCACAGCATTTTATTAAAAAAGTAAATTATAATTACCCCTATTGTAATGGCAACTAAACTTTGGCACAGACAAGTGAAGTGATTTGTTCCCCAGCAGGCTACAAGCAGAGCCAGGAAAAGACACCGGTTTTCTAAAACCCAGTCTGGTGCTCTGACTATTGGGAAACACAAAAACACACTCCTACAAAAATCCACATTTCCTGACGTCTGATGCTGCTAAACATTTTAAAGATGTATTACCATATTACCATGTATTACCATATTACCATGACAATCTACCTACTTAACTATAACAAAATAAAATACTGATAAATAAAGGATTTTAAAAAGACAACCAAGAACGTAGTGGGGACTTACTTTCTCTTGTCTGAGTATTCTGTTTTCTAAAATATTTTGATTAGACTGTGATACAAAGGGCCTTTCTCCAGTGTAAAGGCCCTCATCCTCAAGGTACCTAGGCTGCATGTTTCCAGGCATTTTTTCAGAAGTGGGCACTAATGAGAAATTAAATAGAAAAGCATGTAAAAATATCTTATAACTGTAGTTCTAGTTTATTAATTCTCTAAGAGCCTACGCCATTCTTAAAACAAATGGCACTGCATATTAAGCATGCTGTCAGAAATATTTTCCTAACTAGGAAGAAAGAAATAAATATACAACCAAGACAGGTCCTTTTCTTAATCAGGACGGATCCACAGTTTAAATCTATCATAAAAGTGTCACAAGTCTTCTAAACAGATAATTAAACATTTCCTCACCAAAAAATATTTCAAATAACTTCGTGGAGTTTAGTTTTAATGGTTGCTTGCATAACAGTGTAAAAACCCTTTAGCAGCAACAACTGACTAGACAAACATTTCTAAGCCTTTCCCACATAAAGTGAAACTTTAACTAAGATTAATCCAAACTACTATTACTATTTTGCTTAAGCTACTCTTGTACAAAATACAGAACATGCATAAAAAGTCATGTTAGACCAGTAACAGCAGGTGGAATTCTTTAAATCCTGCCTGCAGGACTATTTCACTAGTGTGTATGGGCTCAGTATTTTTCAAGGATCAATCTCAAAACAGGGAGAGATTATACTGAGGGTTACAATAAAACTTATCCCCTAAACCAGAACACAGTGGACCACACTGGAAGCAGTCAGAACTAAGTTACAAGACATGAAAAACCAGAGGCACCCAATGTCAAATATTTTGAAATCACATTGCAAGCTGTGCTGACAGCATTCTGGTACAGACCACCGAGAGACTCATTTCTGTTTCCTCCATGTCAAATATTAAATAGCAAGTGATATTATAAAGCAATTTTTTCAGACTTTGCAATTCTATGGGAATAAGGCAAAAAGGTCAGAGATATGATCAATGTTGACTAACTATCTCCAATTCACAAAATCAGATTTTGGGAAAAGGGCCCCTTGAATTACAAAAATCCTTATATTACATGACTCTTGACGAAGTTGCCACATGGAAAAAATTGCAGATGTGGCCAAGTGAAGAAATAGTGTAAGTTATAATGCACAGTGCATGAGCCACTCTTAGTACCTAAATGTGTGTACCCATAACCTGTTGCATATGTTAAATAATGTAATAGCTAAACCCCAGTGAAAGAGGGGCCAGCCATCTTGCATTTACTATAGACAGGACTAAGATAATTACACCAGAACAACTGATGTGCCCTGAGTTCACTTGCTAGCGTACCAGCTGGTGACTTGCTGAGGTGTGCATGTTGCTAGTTAATCCATTTTGTCAGACCTTTTCAGACTTGACTGGATGATCAGTGTCAGAGAACTGCAATTAAATATCTCTCTACTGCCAGAGACAGTCTGATACAAGATTTTTCAGCATGGTGCCATGCTATGCAAAATCCAGGAACAAAATGGATAAGCACTATCTTCATACCTGCCAACATGCTGGGAGTGAAGAGAAATTCTTTTTCCTTTTTCAGTTGCTCAGAGTAGCTTTCACAATCAGCAGGTTTCATTACTAGAAAATCTTCGGCTGTCTGCCCTATAATGAATAAATCATCATCTTTAACGAGGCGTACATCTTCATCCTATAGTTGAAGTGCAAATGTCTCTGTTAGTTCGTCTGTTTCTTAAAATGGAAATCTTTAGAAAGTATACTTTCAGAATTTTTAAGGAAACAAAAGTTGCCATTTTGTATTAGATGATCAAAATTAATTCAAGAAGTCTGAATAAAAATATGAACATTTATTCTATAGTTCACACCGTTTCATCCTCCTCTTGTTCATCCTCATGGGTTTCTACACATTCTTCTTCTGCCTCCTCTTCTTCATTTAGTTCATTCCTTTTCCTGGCTCCAGCCTTTATACTGTCTGGTTCAGGATCAAAATTGAAGGTAAAGAAATTATATGCTTCTTCAGCAGAAGGAAAATCATTCTGGAACTAAGAAAAGAAGACAAAGATACTTTAATATGACATTTATAAGAACTTTAGGGCAAGTGAAGATACCTTTCTATTAATAATAGCAGTAACGGCATGTATAAACACTTGTCCCAGGATAATAATTACTTTATCTCAAAGAGAACTCACCCAAATGCCGAAGCTGACTGAAATTTTTAAATGATACATGAAACTTTCTCTATTGCTATACTATTATTTCATTAAATATTTCTTGCAATGTTTTATTAAAAAAAGTTACCTGGTTTAATTTTAACCAGCTTATTGTTTTAAATATAAACAATTTTGCGAACGAGAAATGCCAAAGTTTAAATTCTGACCATAATGCGTAAATCCAGGCGAAGGATATGAAGAGAAATTTCTAATGGCATTTTGCCTCTGAAGGACCCAGGCCACTTTAGTGTTAGGATGAATTCTCTAGTAAAAGAATTAACAGCAGCATTCTGTGGCTAATAAATATCAATATACTAATCTGTAAATTTCTTTAACTGCCAATTGGTGGCATTCAATAAAAAGGATTTAAACAGAAGAAACATTTTTCCTCCAAGCTCTAGTAATTGTGCCCAGATGAATTTACTGGTTTTTTTTTTTTTTTTAAATCAAATGACCCAAAGCTATTCTTGTATTTGATGAAGGTTCCCTTTTCATACTTCAATTGTTGGCATATACTGTTTGTGAATTTTTACATTAAATAAAACCCTCTCCACTGCTTAAGACTGAATTCTATCTGCTTCTTCAAACAGAATCATGAAGCCATATAAAGTTTAAATGAAATTAATATCAGTTACTGAAATGAAGGAATTGATACTTACTGTTGACTTTTGCTTAAGCTTTTTTACAGAATCACGAAACTTTATTTTTGATGGTAGGTGGGATTCATCCTCTTGCATCTCCCTAAATTTATCATTATCAGACTGCATAAAAATATATACATAAGTTATAGCATACATTTACTGATCCATAAAAAAAAAAAAGACAAATAGCCGAGTACAGAGATTAGATATTGCGTTTTCACAGAAAAAAGAAAACAAACACACACAGTCACTGTGGTAACAATTATACTGATTTTGTATTTATTTTAAAAGGATATATCTAATTATTACTTAACTCCTTTCTCCTTTGGGTCAAGAAATAGACTGCAGAGTATCAAGAAATGGTTCATTGCATAAATGTTAGCTTACTTTCTTCACTGCTGATGAGATCATTGTTTCTGCACTCCCAAATACAAGCAACGACATGCTAACCTCCGCAAGGGGGAGAAATGGAGTAGCAATGCAAAATCTTCCCGGTTACAAATGAGAGGCTGACAGACAGGACAAGCCAGGCAGCAGTGGCAAGGGTGCTGCTGACAGACACTGCTGACCAAGCAGGGGAGTCAGGGGGCTAAGGCCAGCTTCTCATATAGCCCCTGCTGCAATCAGGAAAATCCTATTTGGTATTACTCAAAAAAGGTGGTGTCCATTGGTTGGGTACTTAAATATCGACTTGATTGATTGATTGTTTTGTTCTCTCTCAAACAATTACTGCCAGGCTACTCTAAAACTCCATGGATGATACTCCTCTACCTTTTCAAGAAAGGAGGTAGCATGGTTATCCATTTCCAGTTTTCTGAAGCCTTATCTGTCCCTACACACAAATCACTGTAAACATCACTGGTTCTGAGGTTTCTTCAGCAAGTTCTCTAAAGTGCTTCAAAGTGATTTTCACCAGGCCAAGCCAACATAAACACATCTAACATTCTATCTGTCTTTCCACCTTGTGGCCTGAATTCTTAAAGGAAGACATTTCTCAAGTTTACATCTATTCAACCTAAACTTGAAAATAATAATAGCAAAAAGAAAATCTCAAACCCTGGCAATCTGATGGCCAGTTGTTTAACAAAAAAACAATACTTACTACACGTGTAAATAAGTACAGGAAAAAAAACCAACACGTGGAAGGTTTCAGACATACTTTATATAAAATTAGTAACCAACTTTAATACGGGTATCACTTCCATATTTTCCTAAAACAAAGATTAAAACAATACTACTTAACTGAAAGCTATGACAATTACTTTTTATAAGAAAACACTGCCAAAAACCTCCCCAAAACCTACATGAATAGGTAATTCTCCCCTAGACAAGCAATTTAGCCAGGCTAATTAATATTGTTTGGAATTCCAGATAAAAATGTTACTGCTACATGCTGTTATTTCCTGGGCATACACATTCTTTGGAACACATTTTCTACAGGAAAGCAATCTCTTTGTGAATTCTGAAGAATATCTGGGTGCAAGTTCTGCACAGGCATAACCTTTGTTATTTTTTAATACAAAATTCATTTTCTAACAAAGAACATCCTAGTACTAAAAAAACTCTGAATATAAAATCCTAACAAGGAAATACAATACAGTACAATGACATAAAGTTAATATCCAGCCTTTAGCAATGACACTTGCAAATTTATATAAAGCTATAATACAGTGGTCCTTTCTGTTAAAGTAACTTTTAACTACTTCAAGGCATCTTAAGTGACAGAATTCATGAACCTGTAAATGACAGAAGTTTCACATGATGTCCATACTATAATGAAAGCAAATTATTGTTGTTAAATATGTACATTAAAAGCAGTAATCAGAAAGGTTCCTTCCTGATTATTAATTCAAACAATAGTATAATTTTTATCCCATTAAAATAAATGAAATTTATCTTCAAGACTATGTGTAGCCTTTGATTTATTTCATGTTTCACATTCACTTTCTCATTATCAGAATAGCAAGACCCAATGCACCTTCTTACCGCTTTATCCAGTCTGACTTCTGTTTTCCTTTCTCTGGTGCTTTTTAGACGCCTTGGTCGTGGACTGGGGTCTTCTTGCAATAAAGTAATTTCTGCTTTTGACTAAGCAAACAAAAAAAAATGCTTAGCTATAATAGAAATATAAGAAGACCAAAGCTACAATAATTCCCAGGAACTCAACAACTTATGCACATTTGTGTTAGGGACAGAATCTTTTAACTATATAATCAGCTTAAGTGATTTTACAGACCTAGATGTTAATATCCCTTATTAAACTGTACAGTGAACTTACAAGGAAATCCATTGATTTCAAAATAGTCTAAGAAGTTTTTTGACAAAAACACAGAAGGATCTTGTAATGATTGTAGCATTTGAATTATAGAACAATCATAGAATCATAGAATCATTAAGGTTGGAAAAGACCTCTACGATCATCGAGTCTTTTGTATTATTACAAACAAATTAAATAAATTTCAGAAAAAATACAGCAATAGAAATACACTGGAAAATAACTGTACTGATGAACCGAGTATTATTTCGGCATTAGAAATTATAAAAAGCAGATATCCCAATTCAGACTCACATAGCACTAAGCAAGCAAAATGAAGTGGGTGTTACTTGTAAGAATAAAGTAAACCAAACAGGACTTCTGAAGGATTCTCACCCTTGCTGCTTTTAGTTTTTCTCTCATGCGCTCCCTAACAGAAAATTCTGCAAAGCCTGTCCTCAATGTAGAAGGAACAGGTGGCAAGTCTGAAACAGAGAAAACATGGTAACATGTTTAAATTAAGTATTTTCTGAAAGAAACTTAAAATTATGTAAAATAAAACCATATATATACAGAGTCCCATGTTCCAACAGAAAGAACTTGCATGAGAAAATGGAAGGAATGAAACATTTTTTGGAACTCAGACCTTATAGACTATCACTTAAATGCCTTTAGCTGCGATGGATCTACCTTTCATTATCACTGTGAACCACCTGAAGTAAAGCACATACACACTTCTTTTCTATTAAAAATATGTAAAGAATTACTTGGCATTTTATAAGCTGTTAGCCAGAGCTGTCTAGATCTAATTTTGAATGGTGATATGCTCTAAATCCTGATACAGGTGTGATCGGTACAGTAAAGAATTTACAGACTTGCTTTCTTCTTCAGCTTAGAGCTACCTGCTTTTTGTAGTGACAAAATATTAATTTCTCCAGCAGCGTTTTTGTGCTATAGCTCTAGTACAATCAAGAGAGTAAGATGCATTTTACCCTGTTCCATGTAAACAGCATCATCAAGTACCTTCCCATTTCACACACAAGCTACTCTCAGCTCTACTTGTGCCACCCCTCTGGAACCAACAGATCACCTCCTCCAAGCTCAAGAGCAGTCTGTCCCCATACTCAGGAAGTCAAGCAAGACCCGCAGGAGGCTACATGGATGAACTAACTCAACTCATGCATAAAAAGAAAACTTACAAGAGATGTAACCAGGGACAGGTGACCTGGAAGGAATACCATGACACTGTCCGACCATGCAGGGATGTGCTTAGAAAAGCCAGAGCCCACCTGGACTTGAATCTGGCAACGGATGTGATGGCCAACAAGATGGGATATTACAGGTGCATTAGTAGCAAAAGGAAGACTAGGGAAAATGGTTACCTGCTGCTGAATGGGGCAGGGGACCTGGTGACAGGGGACACCAAAAAGACCCAAGTAATCAGTGCTTTCTTCCCCTCAGTTTCTACTGCCATCAGGAACACCAGGCCCCAGAGACGAGTGGAAAAGCCTGGGGCAGCAAAAACTTACCCTCAGTAGAGGAAGATCAGGTAGGGCCACATTTAAACAAACTGGGCATATGCAAATCCATGGGTCCTAATGGGAGGCTCCTGTGAGTGCCAAGGGAGCTGGTCAACATCACCTCAAGGCCACCCTCAATTACCTTTAAAAGGTTATGATGATGATCAGGGGAGGATCCTGAGTACTGGAAGCGAGCAAACATCACTCCTGCCTTCAAGGAGGAGAATCCGGGGAACCACAGCCTGGTCAGCCTCATCTTGATGCCCAAGAAGGTGATGGAGCAAATAATCCTGGCAACCATTGCCAAATATGTTAAGTACAAGATGAAAACTGGGAGTCATCAGCATGGATTTATGAAGGAGGAAAAACTTCTACCTGACCAATAAGACAACTTTCTATGATGAGATAATTGGGTTAGTGGATGAAGGGAAAGCAGTGGATGTTGTTTATTACTGTTTCCTGTAACACCCTTATAGAGAAACTGATTAAAGATGGACCACATAAGTAGGTGGACTCAAAATTGGCTGAACAGTTGGGCTCAAAGGGTTGTGATCCGTAGTGCTAAGTCCAGATGGAGGCCATTACTACAGCTGTACCCCTGGGGTTGATTTCAAACAAACAAACAAACAAAAAAATCCCACAACCCACCCTCTAACCCCAAGAACTCATCAAAACTCCACATCCTTTAAGATCAAGTATTCTCTGCTGATCTTCTGAAACATATAAATCTGAGTTTTAAATCAGTGGCATATATTTAGATTTTTTGATAGGTAGTAAATACCAAGTTTGGACACCGACTTGCGTAATTATGTGATTATGGAAAAGGAGAATTACTGTTTGTTGCAGCCTTTGAATTGCTGCTTCCAAAAAGCCCAGCCTTTTCTTCCATAATTAAAACTGAATGAGAACGTGTCTTTGATAACCAAACTTGTCAGAGCCTCCTTTTCCTTTGAAGGACTGATAGCATTCCTCCCCCTTATCTTCCACATATCAGATCCTCTTAGATTATGATTTCTTCGGGTAGATTCAGTAAATATTAGTAGTACCTACAACCCATCCTCTCATATAAACACAAATGAAAAACATTTTAAACATACAATATGAATGAGATTGTATGTGTAAGCAAATGGCAACACTTCCAGCAGCTTTATGTATTAAACACAATTATGGTTGTCTTCTACATGGTATTTTGAGAAGGTACCCATCTCCCTACCATGGATTGCGCTACCACTGTGAAAGAGTCAAGGTTATCCTCTTTATAAAAGTCTACAAAATATTTTTAGCTGAAAACATAGTTTTATATACCTAATAGCTTAGAAAGTCATCACTTAAGTATTTCTCTTTTTGAAAGGCCTAATTAATTTCTTCATAAACAAAACTGATTCTAGCTACATAATTGTCTCCCCATCTGCACAGATCTCTTCAGTCTCACTAGAGCCATGGACTTCACCTGGAACTTCTCAGGAGCTTACTGAAAGTTTAACTTTGACTGGTATATGCAATACTAACTTTTTAAAAAGAAATGCTTCACATCCCTTCTTATGTGTGGAATCCTCAGATCTTACTTTTTTCTCCCGAACATTTGTAACTAGCTTTTATTTCCAGAAGGAGCTCCATCGTTCCACAAAGAACACACCAGCCCCTTTACTGGAACAACTCTAAGATGATTAGCAGGAGAAAACTGTAGCTCTTTTCGCACATGTGCTTTGTGGTGCGTGGCTTTTTTTTTTTTTTTTTAATTTTTAATCTGTGAACACATGACATTCTAGGTAAATAGTTTTTCTAGTTATCTAGTTATCTATCTAGTTATCTCCACTTACAGAATTATATTACTTGTCAGTTCTTTGAGCCAAACACTGATTTGTTCTTTGCCCTTACGAAAGAACGTTGTTTGCCAAGGTCTAAGTAAAGGGTGATTTCAGGTTTATATAAGGCATTAAATTCATGAAAAGGAGATAAACCAGCAAAGGGTAAGGGCTTAGGAGTGGTAATGTCACACAACATATATCACATTATGGCTGATTCAATATTATTCCAAGAGATTTACTGTGGCAGTAAATACTGTATGTTGAATATACAATTTAAACATTTAAAGGCTACCTACTATACCAAAGCCAAAGTGCAATCTAATTTATAGGATGACCTTAGTCCACTGTCATTTAAAAAAGGAAAATACATTAAGATAAACCCCACTAATACTGATTCTACTCAGAAACATCAAAAGATATGGGAGAATCCTAATCTTTTCAAATTACACAATTTACTGCCTGTATTTGTAAAAAGAAGCATTCATTGTATTTGGAAACTTTCAAAAGAAAGAACAAGGCACAAAGTGAATACCACTAGCATGAGAAGAAAGAGAGAAGCAAACGTAAGAGAAAAGCAAACATCCCATAATCACTTCCTTACCAAGAAGAATACTAGAGACAGAAATAAGCAAGTACTCAGCAGACACACTAGGAGATGACACACAGAAAAGCCTATTTGCGTTTTGTCTTTTCTAACCAGGAACACAGTATGAGTAAGAACAGGGTAAGAATTAATGACAAAACAGAAAACAAGATCTAGATAAGTATTTATCAGACTGATCTAATTAAAAACCATCATTGCAGGGTATCCAATAATGAACTGGCTGCAGCAAAATCAGAACCATCAGTGATTCTGAGAAGTGATGGAGAACAGGCAAGTTCCAAAATCTTGGGCAAGTGCTTTTTTTAAGAAATGGGAAAGAGCGAGCTGCAGAAGATACACAAGACAATCTAACTTCAACTCTACAAAAAAGACTCAGCCTATTTGTAAATATTTAAAAGACAGTAAAATAATAAGCAAGAGAAGGCCTAGATTAGGCCAAGATCAAGACCTGTCAAGCCAATTTAATGTTCTTTAACATATATTCATATTGTGAATAATGGAAAAAGCATACATCTCAACTTTTGAGCCTGCCTTATAGAAAGCATCAGGAAATATTTTGATTAAATGACGAGGGGCGCATGCAAGTCACTGGAAAACCACATTTAAAAAGATAAGCAAGTAACAATTAATAAATTCAAACTCCATACTGAGTAGGTATTTTCAGGGTCTGCCTCAATCTAATGCCTTTAAAACATTCATTAATGGTTTGAGCAATGGAATAATGTCTATCTGTGTATAAAACATGCAGGCAAGAACTGTGAGAGGTCACATTTGCTCAAAGAATGGCTTTGAAAAGTTTTTGAAATGGAGAAAACACTTCAATATCTTTTAGAACTTCAAGCCCACAAAAGGTTGTTGCACACAGAAAGGCTTTCTGTGTCTGCTGGAGACAGAAATGATGGACTTTAATTGCAATAAGGAAGGTGGTTACACACTGGAAAAGCTTTTTAACCTTTGGCATATTCTAGCGTTGGAATTGAGTCCCTTAAATAGTTACAGAATCTTCACTGGTGCAAGTTTTTAAGTTAAAACAAAACAAAACAAAAAAACAACAAAAAACCCCAAACCAGCCCAACCAACCAAAAAACCCCCACCAAAACCAGGTATCAAGACAAACAGAGTTAAAATGACTTAAGGGGAGAAGTTGGCCTAAGTTACCTTTTGATTTACCTTCTGTGACTTTTTTCTACCATTGTATTCTGTTCAGTTAGCATGTAAAAACATATTCTATTTCATTGGAGCAAATACTTCATTTCAATTCCATTCTGATAAATGAAAACTACAAAGCAACAGATCAGAACCTACTTTTGATCTTCTGAAATACTTGACAATTGCTTGTAAACATTTCCAGACAAGCCAGGTTAAAGTGAACAGCTAAACACGCAAAATTAGTGCAGAAACAATCTGTCACTCCTTTAAGCACTTCTTAAAGCATCAGAACTGATGCTCTGCATGCAGAATTTTTTATGAATGAATCAGTTCCTTGCGATAACAGGGGAATTATCCTTTCTACACATAATGAAAAACATTTTAAGGCTCTAATAGTTGCAGTAAAATTAATTCAGTGCATCAATTATTGTGGGATCCTGTGGTCCCTTGAAAAAAGGACCACAAAAAAAAATATTTTTATTACTTTACTTCTCTATACATATGGTTTTGTTCTGCTTATGTGAATGGGCTCTACAGCCAACTAATTTGTGCTTAACTTCAAAATGTATTTTTGAAGTGAAAGAATAAGACTGATATCCGTGAGAGCATTACTTCGCAGGATCATTACAGGCCTGTATCAAAAAATTTTACACCACATTTTACATTGGAAGTGTCATTATTTTGACAATTGCTCCACATTTTACTTCAGGCAGATCTAATAAGCTTGCTGGATAGTCAAACTGAAATTAAGCCAAACTGAGAACTTGAAAATGTCATCTAGTAAGTTTCTCCCTTGATTTCACCTGCACTCGGAGGAGCCCAAACCCACCAGGTCTCTCTGTGACTTCAAAGCTCTCTATACTGACGCAGACCCAGAATTGTGGCAAGTATTTTGACCCGTATCTGAGCAGGATGCAGAAACCAGACAGACATTTATGCTGTGACCAAGCATCAGTTACCCAAAAGAAAACAAGGAATGGTAACTTCCAGCATAGGTCCTGGAAACGCTTTTGTATTTTTCATGGATACAATCACTGCACAAATACATAGCAAGACACTCCAGAAACTGTAACCAAATAACTAACAAATTCAAAAAACCGAACAATGAAGAAAAAGATTTTGTAACACTGTAGTTGTCCTGCCTTCACAAGGGAATAACTATCAGACATGGGCTTTTTATTTAAAGCAATTCTTCTTTTGCAACTCTTATTTACTAGTCTGACTAGTAAACTGACATATAGCCAAGTCTTTCCATTTAAGAAAGGTATATAGGCATCTAAGCACACAAATTAGATTATAGTAAAATAATAAATTTCTGCCATTGGACTGCATTAAAAAACAGTAGAGACTAACTGAATGCTTGGAAGACTAATAGGGACAAACAGAGACTGTGATGAATATTAAGTGAAGAAATAGTTGATGGATATGTTTCAAGATAAGTTTGCCATAGTGGGACCAGAATGAGAAAATTATTATACCATGCTAGCATAAAATAAACCAGGTATTTGACGGACATCACAAATTGATAATTCCACACTTCCCACTTGTGTTATAATACAATTCCCTTTTCATAAAAAGAGAGAGAGAGTGTGTGTGTGTGTGTGTATACTTTTAACACTGCAAATTTAACATGAACAATGAACAAATATGGTGACAACCACGACAAACTAAACAGGCCTAGGAATAGAGGCAATGTGTTATCACAGGCACTAAAGCAAAACCAAAACAAGATAGAAGAGGAAACAACCTATGTAGATTTTTCAATGGCATCTGGAAAATGGGGGTGTGTGTGTGTTACATTTTTTTTTGTTTTTTAAAATGGTTAGTTATCACTTGGCAAGACAACGATAAGCAGAAATTCATATGCAGATCATCAGCCTAGTAAAGGCAGTGAGGAACTGAAAAGAAATCTACTTTTACCTTATGACTGGGCAACACAATAGCAAACGTCAGTGTCAGCATATTCAAAAGCTTAATATATAGAAGATGGAAATTTAAATTATTTATAAATCTGTCAGATTGAATTCCAGGGTTAAAAAAAATTGTTTTGGATAGATGCATGAAGACTTGAGCTCAAGGTGCAGTCTCTCAAAATTTAAGATGTAATTTTAAAAAAATAGATCAGATGGATAAATTATACTGCAATTAAGTAAACCACTGACACAGTCTATTCAGAATACCACATGCAGTACTTTTCACTCAATCATACAAAATTAGCAGAATAACAGGGATTTCAGAAGAAGCAAGAATAACAAGTAACAGAGCAAAACACTTAAGAAAACAAAACGTTTATCGCATACGGGAACTAATGGCTAGTTTTCTTCTCAGAGTACTGCTGTGCTGTTCTGTTTATTCTTGGAAAATGAGCTTCTGTAAATGAAAACAACCATCACTAGAGGGTCTCTTGATTTCCCCATGCAATCAATTCTGAAAACTGTTTGGACTCCATCTGCCAACAGCGTATCACTTCCTAGCACAAGTTGGCACAGTGAGACTCAAAAAACATTCAAAAGTACACAGACCTTGAAAGAGCTGGAAATATCCCTAAATTGTAGATGTCTGTAACAAATACCATATTTTGTTAAAATGAGTTTAAGGACCATACATACATTTTATTTTTATAAACCCTGATATTGATGAAAAACCAAGCATGTTTATATTTCACTGGATTTTAGTTTTATTGCCTTTTTAATACTTTGTTCTTAATTAGCTCTTTTGTGCATCCTATTTAGGTAAGCCCAAAAAACCATGCAGTAAGATTCGCAACATTAACATTGTCCAAAGTATCTAACTTTGGAATACTGCAGAGATTCTGCCGAAGAAATTGAAAATTAGTTTTCAAGTACCAGCAACCTCCATTCTTTCCAAGCCTGCAATTAGACATTCTCTTTTAACAGCTTCCCACTACGTCACTCTCTTGCATTCTCCTACTTTGTGAGTATTTCACATGTGACAGTTAAAATAGCCCATCAATAAATCCATATGCCATCATAAGCATGAATAACACTTCAAGCACAAAATATGAGGTTCACATTCAAATATGTAAATACTGCATGTCTACACTAACACTTTTGAAAAATGTTGTGTATTTTATACAAGAACATTTCATAATCTGCTCATGTTTAATGCAGCGCTCTGACTGTATCCATAATGCTCCGAGCTGACTTGGCACATGACAGACACACACACAGATACCCCTCCATCCTTGCTCCAATACTGCGAATGAAAAGCGAGCGTAAGTCAGCTCTTCAAGGGCAAGAGTAATTAGCGCGCACCACGCTCCTCCCCTTACACGTGGATCCCACAGCAATTTTTCGGTCTATGAACTGAAGGTAATCTCAGAGTGGAAACACGTAACCCAAGCAACACCACTACAGCTAGGGCAACGCTGCCTCTTTGGCCCTGGGACC